>NC_135423.1:25013969-25036469 GCF_051991245.1 Festucalex cinctus | reverse complement strand
GGAACCCTGGAGACTGTCCGAGGTCGAGGCGTGGTTGGCAGGGTTAGTCACTCACACTCTGACTGACACAAGGGTTCATCACAATGATTCTAAGGGCCTAACAAAAATATCCATTCACGTCATTGGATTGTTAGGGGGCCCAAAGTGATTTGTTTTTCAAGGGGCCTGCATCTTGAATTCATAATTCATTCGCCAGAACACATTTTATCACATAAGAACACAACACCCAAAGAAAACTTATGAAGCGTTTTATGTGCCTCTGTTTACATCTGGCAACAGCTCAAGCTCAGTTTGCTTCCTTATTTGCTAATGTTCTGTTTAAGGAACACAAAATGATTTGCTACAGAAATATTGAACAGGTTTAACTTTACAGTTTCCCGAAGGTTTTCAGAAAAATCTCAACCCACAACATAGGATTATTGCTCAAGGATCTTTTTTTCAATCTCATCCTTCTGGGCTTCTTGTGTGATTGAAGGAGCCGGTGTTGTCCAAAGAGCAGCCAGCATTTCAGTATAGCAGCCATGTCTCTCTGCAAGCCCCCAGCGGTCACATGTGGTGAGTTTTTCTTTCATACGTGATTTAAACTCCAATGTTGAGTTCTTAATTCTACACTCCTCTGTACGGTTAACATCATTGCCTTCCTTTTTTTTTGGTTGTTGTTGTTCAGGGGAACATTTCGTATCGAGAGGACTGATGGATCCCATTTCGACGTCCGCATTCCTCCTTTCTCCCTGGAGAGTAACAAAGATGATAAAGCCCCCCCAGCAGGCTACACATTCTAACTGCAAGCAGTCACCCCACCCTATCGTTTACCTCTCTGCCTTCGGTATCAGAAAAATGAGTCGGGTTAAGGAAAGGGACTATATAGCATTTTCTAGATCTTCCAGTTGCACACCCACATATCCTGTTTTCCTTGTTGGAGTAAGTACAAATACGCATGGCAAGGTTAACTTGATTTAAAGCAGACTCGGCCTAGATGGGGGTGAGAGGGGTGGGGGTCTGTGAAATGTGGAGAAAAAAATGTGCCACAGAGCAGGTCATGATTGGCATTAAATAGCTGAAATATTGACCAGTTTGTGAGCGCTTCCTTCTGGAGTTGTTCCCAAAGAAAGCAACTGCAGTGGAGCATCATACAATGACTTCTCTGCTGTTATTGAAAACAGTGCTCCAATGTGTTCATTTCTGTTTTTCCCAGTAATATTTCTTCACACGGCTTTTCTGTTCAGTTATGCCTGTCTGTGTTTTTAATAAGAGGGATGTATGAACAGTTTACAGAATAAACACATTTACACTTTACAACCTTAACAGTTACCACATTTTCAAATGAAGATATAACTATTTAAAAAGCATTATCTTGCAGATTGATCTTAGTCATGCAAATGTATAAGGCCTGTTTTAAAAAGTCCCAATGAAATAAGCCCTGTGTTTTCTGATGTGGCAGCAGTCAACTTCTGCAAGTGAGTACAATGCGAGACTTTAATTATACATGCACAGATTTGAGATAAGTCACACTTGGATATTGTTGTTTTTTTGTTTTTTTTTAAGTAGTCTAAATCCTATCTACTGTCAATCACTGAACTATAAGAAGACGGTGTGTCAAAATCGCATCAAAAATTTCTACATGTGGCGGCATAAGAAGCAGTGTTCGTGTTTTGGTTCCATCTTTAACAAGTGTACCATGGATGAGTGAGCAGGGGGCAGCAATACTCCTGCAGTGTGTGAATGTGTAAAATGGGTATTTTTTAGGGATAGACCGATAATCGGCCGGGGCCGATTATCGGCGCCGATATTTGGCATTTTGACAAATATCGGCATCGGCCATGTTTTGAATCTGAAGGCCGATAAAGCTCACTGAGCAGGGGATACTTGCGAACGTAGCGAATTTGGGGTTTTCATCAGGATTTGTAAGATGTTCGCAGTCAGTTTTTATTTGTCGTAAACACATTTGGAACATATTCACACAATTTTTCACCGCAAAAATCTTTTTGAAACGTTTTTACGAACCCTAACAAAAACCCCAAATGAGCTACATTCACATGAATTTGTTACTCAGTGAGAAATTATATATAGTTTGAAAGAATTCCCCCCCCTCCCCATTTTACTGCAAATGAATATCGGCTTGAAATATCGGTTATCGGCCAACTTGACTACAAATAATCTGTATCGGTATCGGCCTTGAAAAAACCATATCGGTCTATCACTAGTATTTTTATCCCTGCAAAAAAAAAAAAAAAGTATTGTCTGCTTGTAGACACAAAGGATGTCTTGCATTTAGGCCAACTGCTTGACATTGAAAGACACTTTGAATGAGCCAAAATGACACAAGCAAGGACTCTTACATAATTGCGTTTTGATAAGTGATTTGAAACTCCTATAGTTGGAATACTGTAAATAGGAATGTAATTAAAGGCAAATAAATATGTTTTGAAAAATACTTACATGACTGCCCCGTTTCTTAATGAGTATATAAAAGAATAGTTTTTAACATTGTGATACGTTGTGCGACCACCAGGTGTCATGTCGCCACATATTTGTTAGACCATGTACATATGAACTGTGATTGCATTATTCTAACATGATGGTCACTTTTGATCACGCTGGTGTGCCCGCCGTCTGTCTTTAATTAGAAGTACGTACTTGTGTAAAAATGCAGGACCGCTTGACTGTGAGGCAGACATGCAAACCACTACAACACAATGCTGCCACATTAAAATATTCTCTGATTGTAATATGTTAGATTTTTTTTCCTGACACTGTATTACTGTATAAAATACATTATTAATAATATTTTGGAGGCTGCATACAGAGTTAAAGGAAAGTACTTAAAACCTTCACTTATTCCACAGTTACAGCTTTGTTAAAAAAATAAATAAAAACTGAAGATAATCAATTTTTTCCCCTTCCCCTCAGATTTCTATGGAGAACAGCAAAGTTTTTTTTCCCCCGAAACTTTGCAAATGTATTTAAAATAAAGCACTTAAATTTCACATATACTTATGTACTGGATTCATTTGTTTGGGGTACAAAACTATCCATTTTGGGGATTTATTTTTTCTTTTAGTTTCAGAATATTTTCCCCCTCTTTTCAGATTTCTTTTTCTGTTTTGATTTTTTTCAAATACCCCCAGCCCCCTTTTTTCCACAATGTACTTTTTTTTTTCTCCCAAAAATATATTTTTTTCTGTTAAAGTAACCTGTGCTATTTTATTTATTTATTTATTTTATTATTATTATTATTTATTTTTTTTGGGGGGGGGGGTCTGTTAGGAATATATATATATATATATATATATATATATATATATATATATATATATATATATATATATATATATATATATATATATATATATATATATATAAGGGGTGTGAATTGCCTACTACCTGACGATTCGATTCGTATCACGATTCACAGGTCACGATTCGATTCGATACCGATTAATCCCGATACGAATTTATAAGTCGATTGTTGTGATTTTTTTCCATTCAAATTTAGAAAATACTAATCAGTAAGCTTGTAGAGTGTAAGATTTATATGAAAATGTATTATTTATTTATCTGAAATTTCAGTCTTATAGAGGTTGTAATCTGTTTCATGTTTGAACAGCATTAAAATAAAATATTAAGGCTTAATGATCCGTTCATATAACATTCTTCCATGCTCAAGGTGTGAATCCTAAATTTTTTTTTTAAAAAATCGATTCTGCCGATTATTGAATCGATTCGAGAATCGCGCGATGTAGTATCACGATATATCACCGAATCGATTTTTTTTTACCACCCCTAATATATATATATATATATATATATATATATATATATATATATATATATATATATATATATATATATATATATATATTTCTTTTCTTTTAATATTATGGATTTGATTTTATTTTTATGGGCAAATACTCAGGGGAAAAAAGTAAAAAAATACATGTTTGGAACTGTTTTTTTTTGTTTTTTTTTATAAATATATATTTCCTGGTCTTGTGATAGCCAATTTGTTGCTAGACTATGCAGAGTTCATCCGCTCAATCAAAGCTGCCCATAGGCTAGGATTGGCATTACTAACCACGCCTACTGCTGTTTTAAAACCTAAACTAGTAAGAGACTTTGCACTGTGACTGGACCAAGGAGCCAAATTTCGACGAGTTATTTTTTAGAGGTATATTATGACATCACAGAGGGACTCCGAAAGATAGTTCCCTCTGGTAAAGCAACGCCATAGTAAAGAAGAGTCGTCACTGATTTGTGTTCGTGAGTTCTGAAAGGCAGCGTACACCTGGTTGACTGATTATCTGTTTAAATATACATTATACAGCAAATATCATTTGAGCCCTTAGATAGCTTCCATTTGTCAGGCGTAATGGGGTAATAATACGCTGGAAATTTAGCGGTGCTCTCTTCCTGGAGACGGTTGGGGGCGTGCTTCGAGCACTCGTAGCGGAGAGGTTGGTTGGTTGGTTGGTTGGTTGTCATCCATAATTCAGTCCTAAGGCAAGCAGGCAGGTACTCCTCCGCTTCTCCCTGGACAGACGCTCAGCCTCGTTGTCACTCGTCTACACCCTTCTGTGACAGACGACTGGTGAATTCCGCTGCCGCGGGTGGAACACAAGAGTGGGACACTGGCGATGAATAGACAGTCGATGGTGAGCCGCGGACGTAAACATTGCCATGCCCTGAATGTTTCCTGCACCACCGCCTCTCTCTGCTCCACTCCAGGACAAGGGGCTCTGTTGGGGTGGGTGAAATGAGAGCACAACAAAAGCAGCAGCAGCGACAACAACACGTCTTTTCCGGAGCTAAATCAAGATGAAGACTCGGTGAAGTTGTGTTTGGGACAGGAGACTGCGGCGGTCTTTAGTTGTGCTGTGGTGCGTGTTGAGCGGCCATGCTGCACGCAGCATCCTCCGACCTTTTCCCCACTTGAGCGGCATAAACTAATTCCTCCTGTTCTGCTTTCGATATTGTTTACTAGTACTCCACAATGCTCTATCCATGCGGATTAAATCCGATTTCATTGCTGACAATGCTGCATACGCCTCCTAAAGTGTGCAGACTGTAAAGATGTGATCAGCTGCAGGCGCTCAAATGGAAACATCCAACAAGGCTGCCTCTGCATGAACGACTGCCCGGTGGGATCAGGCTTGTTGTTCGCATCTTCCCCTCACACAGCACCATGGGGGGCAAACAGACCAAGGGCCACGATGCCGGAGGAGCCAGCCCTCAGCACAGCTGGAGGCGAACCCCCACCAAGGAGCGAGGGGACCTGTTTGCATCCCTCATGCTGAGGTCAGGGGACAGGCTGAGCCGGGGTGCCACCCCGCCGCCACCTTACCAGCGGCGAATCGGAATGATCCAGGAGATGATGCTGATGGCCAAGCAGGGCAAACACGATGAGGCCACAGAGATGCTGAGGACACTACGGCAGGTAACGCCGCTCGACTGTTCATTCAAGTTATAATGTTGAGGTCAAATTTGACCTGTTTTGACACCTGAAACAATAATAAGAAATACTTGGAATGTCATTCTTACGCTCTGAATTGGGATGACTTTTCCTAATGTGACCCAAATACACAAAAACTAACATTTTTAAATGTCATTGTTGTGTCTAGGTGCTGCAAAGTTTGTTTAAACGAAGGCTGTTCTTGTTCAAAATTTCATGCTCACTTTTGGCTCGATTTTCGTGATGGGCGTAAATCGTGCATGGTGAGGGGTGTAACATTGGTCATTGTTAACCAAAACAGCTGCACTGAAGCACATAAACTCTCATGTGAATGTCAGTGTGACCCCATGACTAATTTGCATATGAGGGCACTAGATCATGCAGGAAGAAAAAAAAAGAAAGGAAAAAAAATCTGATCGACTTTATTGATTTTGTGACGGTGACTGATATTGATCAAATAGTGTGTCTCAGTCCTGTAGTCTATTAAGTGTTTAGGCCTTCCAGACTTGACAGTGACTGAGAGCATGTGCGATGATGCAGTGACCCTTGTTGGTGCTTTGTGAGCAGCAGTGTCGGTGCTCAGCTGGTCAGTTGTGTTCAGCCTGACTGCAGTGGATCTGATTTCAGGCTCCCCTTATTTGGCAAGCTTGCCTCTCACTGCACGGCTGCTTGTTGCTGCTCTTGTTAACGAGTAGAGGGAGAACCCCTGTACAGACTGGAGGCATCTGGTGTGCCAAGAAATAATTGTAGGAAAAGGAATGAGCATAATTTGAAGTGTTGAGTTGCAGAGAAGAACATTTTAAGAGCTACGGGGAGTATAAAAACAGGTTTAGCTCACCTGTGCGGAGCAAAATAATTTTTTGCTTGGCCTTAGAATTTCCACATACAAAGTAATTCTGAATTATTGAAAGGCAAGTATACACCAGAACAAAGCAGGCTTAATTATAGAGCCCACCTCTCATTATAATACACCACTGCAAACTAAAAGCACAGTACATTATTGTAACTGGACACTTGAACACTGTCAGTAGAGGCTGAATTTTTGGATACAGATTTTCTAGTTCGTACCTCATGTTGTGACCAGTGGGTGTAGGCGTTCAATTTTGGAAACATCAGTCATTAAGGGCTCAGTTAGGCAAGACAAAAACACAATACAGGTATTGTGTCCTTTTGGCAGGTCGATTACATGGCAACGCTATTGTGGAGCCTAAAAATACAAACTTTTAAAAATGGTGGACTACGCGTTTAAAAAGTAGTCAATTAATGTGAAATTAATTGATAACGTAAAGGGATAAGGTGGTGTGAGTTTGTCATTATTTTTAGAATTAATATCACCCACACCTCTTAAATTAAAAGTTATGAATATGTTAGTGTGCAATGTGTCCAAAAATAAGTAGTCTTCCCTCGCTATAACGCGGTTCACTTTTCGCGGTCTCGCTGTATAGCGGATTTTTTTTAAGTGCAATTTTGCATATTTTTTTACAGTAATATACCCATTTTATAAAATTTATGAAGGTTTGAACATTGTCAATGTTTGAACAAGAGAGAAATGTGAGAACATGTAAATGCCTCAATGAGAAAAGTGTATAAATTGTGCGGTCGGGGATTTTAGAGCCTTAAAACATTTATAAGAGTTGTAAAACATAAAGCTAACTACTTCGCGGATTTCATTTATTGCGGGTATTTTTTGGCACCTAACCCCAGCGGAAAACGAGGGAACACTGTACTGTATCATCTGTGAGGCTTTGTATGGCTCAGGCTTTTTTGTTTGTGAGTATACTATAGTGTAAATTAGAGATCTGACACTAAGATTTGTACAATATTGTTACCTTGAGTATGTTAACTTGCTTGCTATAATTACAGTGTTTTGGTGCTAGAAGTTAACCAATTGTATTTTCTGCTTGAAAATATTAAAGGCGGGGTCTTCCGTTTTCACTCAGGAAAATGCACTATATAAATACATGATGTATACCCATGAACTCCTTCTCAATCTACACCTCTGGTCTTCTGTTAATGTGTGGTGGTGATTTTTTCCTAAACCAAGCAAGGGCCTGTATTTTGCCATTTTGTGTTTGTTTTCTCAACAGCGGGACATTTCTGTGGACAGACAGTTGTTTACCCCTCCAGCCAATCGCAGAGCAGGGGGTGGAAGGGTTATATAGTGCATTTTTCTGAGTGAAAACGGAAGACCCCGCCTTTAAATCAAACTTGTGCTTTACATCTATTTTCTGTATAATCACAAAGCTTGATTGCAATAAATAACATCCATAATTTGAAATATGTGTAGTACCGTACATAAGTAATTGGGCTGATCTAATGATCAGTGTTTCTTGTTTGTACTTTTTTCCATTCCATATGTTAATTTCACTGTTATTGACAGTAGATTGATGTATAGAATTAAGTGTTAACATCAAGTTTCAGAATGAGTGATAATGTGCATTTTTACATTCCCTTGTTGACATATACTTATTCTGGTTGGGAAAAGTATATATTTGGCCGTTATCGACCCTAATCTCATCTGTTGATGTTTTGGTGGGCTTCCAAGGAGTTTCAGATTTCAAATTTGAGAATGACTGAGGTAGTGTTCGAAGAAAATAGAAAAAATGTTTATCAGTTTTCCCAAGTCCAAGCTGATGTCCGTGAATTTGTTGTTTTACTTAACGCAAGGTAATTTTTCCTGCTTCTCTGGAGGACTAAGTAAATGAGAAAATACTCATATTTGAGAGGCTAAAATCAGAGGATTTGGACTTTTGAAAACCCAGCCATCCATCCGTCCCTGCATTCTCTGTACCATTTTATCCTCACGAGTATCACGGGTGCGCTGGAGCATGTCCCAGCTGACTATAGACAACCATTCACCCTCACTTTTATGCAGTTTGATTCACTTTTGTTTGCAAATGGGGCAGTTGGCATTGAGCCGTACGAATTCTGCCTAGCAACGGCGTGCTAACATGCAACATGACCATGAAAAAGAATATGTAATGTTACTGCTTAAATGTATTCCAACAGTTTGATAAGAGTCATAGTATACCAACATTGTAAAACATTTTAATTGTTCAGCACCTTGAGTTGCATTTTAATGTATGAAATAAAATTTGATTTGATGTGATCAATTGATTGCAGTGTTGCACGAATAGAAACGGACAGAGAGCGCTGTCATTTTACTGACATGTTGATCTTTTCTCTGAATTATTCCCAATTGGATCGTTCCCAATTATTGCTGGAGAGGAGGGATTACAGAAAGGAAATGTCTGTGAGCTGGATGCACTCCAAAGAACAAAGTTAACAATGAGGTGGGATTACACTTTAATGCTGTGTTTTCCGATTTGGCCTGAGGTTTGTACATACTTAATAAGAAAACCCACAGAAGCGTTACATGGAGAGAAAGAAAATGTGAAAAATCAGAGAGTCACTCTACGCTGGTTACTAGGTTCCCTCGTATGTTGCCCGGGAACAACGGCAACCCTAGGTCGACACTGATTAATCATGAAGCAGGTCTGTTAGCAGCTAATGATGAGGCCACCTTCTTAATCACTGCACTGCAATGAAGCCACAGCTACCATCTATGTGCCACTTCCCTCAGGGATGCCTCAAACATGAACCATAGCATCCGCTTCTGTGGGAACCTCCAGCTTTCAATTCAGACTCCCTCGGTGTTTGCCTTAGAGGGCCCTTGTTTGCCATAAACAACCTAAAAGAACAACCGTTTTTCAGCTCTTTGATGCAGTGAATCATCGGAGCTATTTTAATTGTAGCTAACTCAATTGTAGCTGACTGGCTAAATGTTAAAAAAAAGTCACAAGTCCAACAACGCTTTTCATTATAAATACATATGATTGCCTTTACCGCTATAACAGTTTGGCATAGAGTGTGTACTTCAAGCTGATTATTAGTCACTCCCAGTTAATGTGTACTGTAAAACTGCCACACAAAACACAAAAGACATTTATGTATTTAAAGACAAAGTCAACCTTAAACATTTCTTGACAATAACATATGCGACCTCACTAGTCTAAACATGACATTCACATTATATTACATTTGTTGTATTTGAGTTATGCAGCAAAATCCATCCGTTTTTTATCCATTTCAGGGGCGGCCATTTTGCCACTTGTTGTCAACTGAAGATGACATCACAGTTGCTCAGGGCTCAGGCAACGACCAATCACAGTCACAGGCAGCTCACCTGTTTTCTGATGCTGAGCTGTGAGCTGCAATATGACAAATTACATACATTCTCATGTCAGCCGTCAATAGCAAATTCACCAGTTCCCTCCTCTAAAATAGAGAAGACCAGAGAATAAACCCCTATTGAGTACCCCTATCCAGCCTATTTTCCATGTCTCCCACAAGCAACACAGGTGTTGCTAATGAGCAAGCACTGCATGAAGCCTGATAACAATCCTCAGCTGTGTTGGTTAGGGAGACAATGGAAAACTGGTTGGATAGGGGTACTTGAGGACCGGGGTTGAGAACCAGTGTACTACAGTGTCTCGTTACAGTCGTTAGACAATGAAACAAGGACTAGTGTTAGACGGTCAACAACTTCTTTATTGTGAAATTGAACAATTATTGTTGGTTGTATTTACACCCCCCCCCCCCCCAAAAAAAAAACAAAAAAAAAAAAAAAACATCCAGCTAGTGTTTCGCTCAAACCTAATCTCACAGACATTAAATTCTTGTTCCTCCTTCTAGTTGCCCCGATCCATTTTCTCACTCAGACACCTTTACTTTCACACAGTCAGAACTTACAAAACTCTAGTAAGAATTAACATAAAACGATGGGTAGCAAGGTCGCAACATTCCGTTATTGCAAAGCATTACCTCTTCCTGCGATTTAAAAAAAAAAAAAAAAAAAAAAAAAAGGGGGGGGGGGGAGGGGGTACTTTAGCGAGTAGCGACCCTACAGTTGTGTTATGTGATTTTTGGAGTTAGTGTATCTAATTTTGGTCACGGTGTCTGAATGTGATTGAATGAGCAAGTCGGGGGTACTGTAGTAGGAGAGTACAATATAATAAGCAATTGTTTTGTTTCTGTCTTAGTGGAAATAGGAGAGCTCTGCATGTGAACAGCGTACAGGTGTTTTATGGATTGATTCTGCATAGTGTTAGTTGCGCTTCATATGAATAATTCAGGATGTAGCATGTGGACATATTTCATCTCCTGGCCTGCCACCATCCAAATAACAGCTTTAGTAGACCTGGAGCTATGAGACTTTCCTGAAAGCAGGTTTGACTTCATTAAGTGCTATGCAGTGCAAATGCTGACAATAAAAAAAAAATTAAAAAAAAGGCACGTCTGACTGTTTGATAGTGATTAGACCCTGATTTGCGCACGTCACGTCACATGGGCGCCAGGTAACCTTTCCCATACTTTCATAATATAAACACATGCATAAACATCACTGACAGCTACAGTACATTTGATTACATTGATTAGCCTAGAGTTTGTGTAGGACAGTGTGAACTATACTGGAGCATACAAATACCTACATGTGCACATAATGGGATCCTGTGCAAGGCCGCTGCAGAGAAAAAACAAAGTCTGCCTTTACAAAGAAAGCAATGCTAAATTTTGAGAGACTCTGTTAGAAGTATTAGTTTGGGAAACTGATGCTTAACATTTATGCAAACAAAGATTAATTTAAGTATTTTGTTGGACTCCCTGTCATCTGAGCCATCATTGGAATGTAAGACAAGAGTCAACATGGACTTTTTATAATGTTATAATTTTAACTCTTTGACCGCCAAAAACGTTGAATAACGATTAGTAAATCACGATGTATGCCGCCATAAATGTAAAATGTTTTTTTGTTTCTTTGTTGTTGTTTTTTAAATCAATGGGCAGTGCAACATCTAAGTGCAGTGTTGCCTGATCAATGGGTTGTGAAAACAAAAACACCCACTAACTATGGCCAGCAGATAGCAGCATTGTATCTCTTTTCAATGGGCTGAATGAATTTACAATGAAACATGACGGAATCTGATGAAATACAGGGTGTCCATAAAGTCTCTTTACCATTTAAAAAATGTATTAAAAATGCAATTGATTAGATATTTTATTCAGATTTGTTCTACTGTATTATTATTATTTTTTACCTCTTTTAATACACTTCTACATGGGCACCATTAATTGCACGAAGCACATTAAGACGGTACTCGATTTCTTGCCGTGTTCGCTGCAGCATAGCCTCATCAATTGTGGCAATGGCATCAGTAATCCTTTGCTTAAGGTCAGTAATGTCCCTTATCTTTGTTCGATACACGATATCATTAACATAGCCCCATAGAAAGAAGTCCAGGGGAGTGATATTTGGTTGAACGTGGCGGCCAAGGAATTGGCCCATCCCTTCCAATCCATCGGTCTGGAAATGTTTGATTGAGAAACCCACGAACATTCATAAGATGTTCTTGGTCGGCCACTCCTTCCTTTATCTAACACTGTCTCTGTCTCCATAAATTTCTTGTGCCATGTACGAATTGACGGACGTGATGGTGGATCTCTTCCATACTTAGTTCTGTAGTTTCGCTGAGTTTGCCTATCCGATTTTGTTTCAATAAACCATGAGACACATTGTGCCTTCTCTTGAGGGGTAGCCATTTTGTAGGGGTTCATTCAACATCACCTCTTTGACAAACAGGATCCTGGAAACACACACACTGAATACAATAGAACAAATCTGAATAAAATATCTCATCAATTGCATTTTTAATATTTTTTTTAATTGGTAAAGAGACTTTATGGACACCCTGTAGAACGTTTTCAAGGATGATGTGAATGATCAAAGCCTTTGCCACATTAAACCTAATTCACAGAGCGTCACAAAAGCAAAAATATTAGTGTCAAAGTTGTCAATGTTGTGCAGAAAATCTTTTCACAAAAAGCTTGTTTACTCCGTATTGTTTCAATTTTTGCTCAATGTCACTCAAATTTTACTCAAAGATTACTAAAGAACAGAATAAGGTAGAAACAAACTTTCTTTCTAGAGAAAGAATGGAATGCGATCTTTCATGTGGTAAAAGAGTTAATGATTTCAAACATAAGACTTCAGCATATTGATGGAAGGGATCAAGACAATTGTTTGTCATAATGATCTAATATCCTGTACGGTAGAGTAGACGAATAACAGGTCAGTGTGTGATCTTTAGTAAAGGTCATTCATTATTTGCTGCATTAATGGATTCTACTTCACTGGTCTTTCTCTGTCTGCGTCACACTCTGATGGTGACCCTCACTACTGATGAAGGGTCAGCTCATGCTTTTCTCCTCTTAGCATAATTAGTTATTTTGCATCACTACTTGGTCCGTTCATGAGGGTTCAGTTAATAATGCGTTACATAAAGCATTCGCACACACTACACACGTAGATCAAATTGATTGCACCCTGGACAGATTCAAGACTGTGATGATGTAGTAAAAATAGCCCCTAATCATAACCAAGCCTCCTCCATGTTTCCCAGTACAGTGTTATGGGTTTTCTCGTGTGACAATATTTATTTCGAAAACACATTTCCATGGGGACAAATAACATAATCTTAAAATAATGACCGTGTTTACCATTCAGTCAAAACTGCTGTCATTATTTCCCGTGCCTCACAGAGCATTCGACGGCATAGAACACATCAGTGAGTCATACCTTTTCTGTAGGAGACTGAACAGCTCGCCTCCTCTGGCCCGCTCAGTCTTCAGAGCGTGAAGAGCTCTGCTGCAGCAACACACACAGCAGGACACATGCTATAAACCTGTTCAAATGAACCATAAATAAATTACGTTTAGTTTGTTTTAAAATCGATACAGTACGTCGCCTGTATTTCATTTATGAGCGCATCTGGTGTTTTTATGGGAACAGTTTAAGTGCAATTCTTAAAAAGATTAGCCCGCTAACATCAAGGAGAGATTTCGTGATGTAACAGAGAATGAAATTATCATACATTAAATTATTGGGGAGTTTTTCTAAAGCCTGGTTGTTTTTCGTTTCAAGTGATGCATTATACAGGCTTTTTCAATGGAGGCCATCATATTTATCATTCATCATATCGGTGCATAATGTTTATTTTGTCAACCCATAATAACCATTAATCCTCTGCAGTACATTATGCCGTTGAACCAAATCATTTGCATGACAATCGAGCATCTCCATCTACCAATTTGGTTGTTAAATATAAGACTTGGCAGACAGCAAAATGAAGCATCTACTTAACTGAGCATGCAATGTGATTAAGATAAAAATACTTTTTACACCTGTACACATGCTTTATATGAAATAAGTCAGCATGAGTACACTCTGGAGCAACAGACAGCTTTCCTGCTGAGCGTTTGAGCCATGAGCGATGCTGTCGTGTCAATTAAAGCTGGCTTTCAGTCATGAAGGATTCTTAACCACTCGGCCATGGCTGCATCGACCACATGATCATTATTTGCAGGTGTATCTAGTTGCTTTTTCTTGAGTGTGTTGGCAGACTGACATTTTCTATTTACCAATGTCAATTGTTGCTGCAGGTGTTTTCTTAAAGCATACAATACATGGAGTGGCTTTGTCACAATATTCATATTGTGATGAATTGTAACGTTTCAACTATTCGCGGACTTTGGTGGTTGTTATCACAAATTGTTTTGAAAGGATCAGTTTTAAAGCACCTGTACTGAAAACTAAGGTAACTAGGGAGTACTTCAATATTTTATTGAAACAATACTTTATGAAATTTAGAATGATATCGGCCTACATTTAGATGAAAAAGTGAAGCGTGTAGACTCAGTGGTCAAAATGTATGCAAGTAATGTAGATTGAATGGAATGTGCACAGTGGGTGTAAAGTAGTGTTGTTCCGATACCAATACTGGTATCGGCAGAGGCCCCGATACTGCATGAAAACAGTGGTATCGGTGTCGGAGTAACATGCCGATTAGGGATGTAACAATAAGCGCAATATCGTGATATCATGATATTAAAACTGCCACAATATCATCATCGTCATGTTCACGATATTTAAATGCAACACATCTGTAAAAAAAACTCAGGTTGATTTCCATTTGTGCAGTTATAGCACCCTCTGGTGGCTCGTTTTTTTTTTTAGTGCAATTAATTTTCATTAGGGATGTTTTGGCCTTGTATGTTTAAAATCTACACTAATTGTCAGATGAAGGGGAAAGTAATATGCGTGTGAACCGAGTCAAAATGCGAAGGAACTCAACGTGTGCGTCCATTAACAACATAACATAATAATAAAACATAATAATAATCATAATCATAATAACACACAATATTGTGCTTTTTTTTAGTATGAGCTCATTTTATTTACAATATTGTGACCTTTTTTAAATATCGCCAACCTCCCCACAATATTGTGATAATTATCGTATCGTGTGCTTCATATTGTGATAATATCGTATCTTGACGTTTGGATATCGTTACATCCCTAGCCGATACCATTATTTCCAATGCTAATATAGGACTTTGGATGCAGCATCTTGTGTCTTGCTCGTGCATGACGTTCACTGATATGTGACATGTTCACTGCATGCCAATCTAAGATATCCTATTGGCCCTTGAATCCTCTGAACCAATGGCAGGACAGCTTTTTCATGTTGAGAAATAAAAACCTTAGGTATCAGTATGGTATCGGCATCGGCCGATACTGCAAAGCTGGGTATCGGAATCAGTATCGGGAGCCAAAAAAAACGGTATCGGAACAACAGTAGTGTAAAGAGAGCAAAGATGATTGATCAACTGCAGGTGGCCCGACACAGCCACTACCAACTGAGTGCGCAGTCTGTCAATCTCCCGCTTCAGTCTTTCATTTTCATACCAGTCGATTTTCAAAGGGCAGTTTTTCTGTTTTGGCGTCTTAGAAAGGGTATTTCCCCCAATATAATTGTGGGAAAATACAATACAAGAATGAATATGAAATGAGGATGCCACAAAAAGAACCAACAATCTTTTTATTTTGTGCCTCAACTACGCTTAAGAGTATTTTATGTAATCCTAACAGACGTCAGACGTTGAATATTAATCCTAAACAAAGGTCACTTAGTTTGAGGTGTTAGTTTCTTTTCATTTGACTTCAAAAAAAATAATCCATGCCTTCATATCCTCAGCGGGATTTACATTACTAATAGAGAACTTGTGTACTTAATACATTCAAGTGCTTCACATATCCTCTTTTTGTATAAATAGTGTTATCTTTTAGGATGATTTTTGTTTTCTGCAATTTTGTCTATTAATGATTGGATGCCATACATCCTAAATTCACAACAGAGAATGGGATAGGATCAATTTGAATGTGAAATGTGAATGAAAATGTGACTGTATTCTAGTTTTGATCGACACTGCCAGAAAAAAAGCCACAATTTAAACAAAAGGAAAAGTATGATTAATGTCCATATGTTGTGTGCTTAATGTTTATATTTGCATATGCTGTGACAGTGTTTTCTTGTCATGTTCAGTGACTCATGAGATTTCCTTACTGTGTATGTGTGTGAATGTGTTGCATAACTACAATGTCTTTTTTTTCTCTGCAAGACGGCTGATGGTGTATAATGTGCTGTATCCAATCTAATATGTTGTGTATGTGTGTAGGACCTGGGCATGGAGTCGACATCTCTGGACGATGTATTGTACCGTTACGCCAGCTTTAGAAACCTTGTTGACCCCATCACGCACGACCTGATCATCAGCCTGGCACGATATGTACACTGCCCAAAGACGGTAAGACACACGTGCACACGTACACTGTACTTCCCAAATATTGGCAATTACACTAAAACCTCCTTTGCACACCCAAATGGGCTGAAGTGATTCATTACTATCAGCTGATCTCTTGATTCATTTCGTCTGACGTTATTAGATTAGAGAATTGCTCTAAGTGGTTGTGTAGCAGACAGTGTGTGCGTTCATGAGGGAACTGCAGCTTTTTGTGTTTGTTCATTCATGTCGTTTGGGATGTCAGTGAGCGAGAGTGAAAGAAAGCGTGACAGCAACCCCACTAGATGAAAAATGCGGGAGGGAAGGAAAGAGGAGTGGTGAAGACGAAGGTAGGAATTAAACGGCGTCTTATGCTGTTACTGGCTAGTGTGTGATGGTCTTACAGGAACGCCCCAATGGTTAACATGAAAATACAATTGAGGCTTTTGATGTCCTTGTGTGTTAGATTTATTTAGTATTTTTTACTCTGAAAAGGAAGCCGTGTTCAACTTTAACCTCACGGTTGAGGGTGACGAGGGGAGCAATGGCTCATTTGCATATACCTTTAATTTTCCCCATACTATGCATTCATTTGCCATCCCAAATGGCCTCCATTAGCTTAGCAAGTACTTTGTTTTAAGATACAATACAAAAAAAAACTGAAAGATGCCTTTGACACTGTAGAAAATTGTTTTGAATATACCAAACAGTCACTTCCATGTCATCAATACAACAGATGTCTTGGAACAAAGAAATTCATTAGTGTTTTGTTTTGTTTTATTTTGTTTTATTTTGTTTTATTTTGTTTTGTTTTGCTTTGTTTTGTTTTGTTTTGTTTTGTTTATGTGCCAATGGACACATTCCACTTTATTGTGAAATGAAAAGAAAATTATATACGGTTTTCACAATTTTAATGTGAAAATTGTGTGTACAGGACTGTTTCAGAAAATTTGAATATTGTGATAAAGTCCTTTATTTTCTGTAATGCAATTAAAAAAATAAAATTGTCATACATTCTGGATTCAAATGAAAACACTTGCAGGTGTTTTGAGTTAATTAGACGATTCAAGTGATTAGTTGAATAGCCTACTAGTATACTTTTTCATGATATTCGAATACTTTGAGAAAGGATATTTGAGTTTTGTTTAAGCTGTAAGCAGTAATCAGCAATATTAAAATAATAATAATAATATCACAATATTCTAATTTTCTGAGACAGTGCTGTATTCAGCCCCTTTTCCCATACCACTAAATACAATCCAGTGCAATCAATTGCCTTCTGGAATCACCTAATTAGTAAATCAATTTTACATCTACTAGTGAACAGGGTTATTATAGTTTTGGGAATTTCATTATAGATAGTTTTTATTTTGAGTTTAGTTTTTTAAATTTGGTTGGTTTTAATTAGTTTTCAGGGTGACTCTGTTAGTATTTATTAGTTTCAGTTATTTAAAAAATGCTTATAGTTTAGTTTTAGTTAGTTTGAGTAATATATTTCGTTTTAAAAAAATGTGTATTACTTGTGTGTTCAAGATTTAATAAATACAACGGTAAAATGAAATAAGTAACACACTTCTTACTTATTTTGGCTTAATTAAATGATAAAGTAGGCAAGGCGAGCCATTGGAGCCAAAAATCAAACACACAAAATTGTCAGATTGGAATGATGTCATCTGAAGGTTGTTTTCTATTGGCTGTGCCGCTGCAACTAGAAGACGTCACTTCCGTGCAACACACTTTCAAACGTCCTTATTCCGGTTAATACCGAAATAAATATACTTAAATCACTTTTAAAATCAACCTCTCATGTATTAAATTAATTATCCATCCATCCATCCATCCATTTTCTTGACCGCTTATTCCTCACAAGGGTCGCGGGGGGTGCTGGCGCCTATCTCAGCTGGCTCTGGGCAGTAGGCGGGGGACACCCTGGACTGGTTGCCAGCCAATCTCAGATTAAATTAATTTACCAAAGATGAAAACTGTAATTATAGTACACAAAATGTAGTTTCAGTTAGTCTTTGTTTTTTAAAAGAATTTTTGTTTTTGTTTTCATTAACGAAAATGTTTTTTTGTTTTTTTTTCTAATTCTAGTTTTAGTTATTTTTGTTAGTTTTAGTTAACTAAAATAACCTTGCTAGTGAACAGCAGCATCATGAAAAACAAGGAACTCACCAGACAGGTCAGTTGCAAAGAAATTGAAAGGATGACCAAACATGCCATAAATTCTTTGTAGTAGTGAATAAGTCATTTTCGAACCAAGTGGAAATTTGTTCATTTCCCTTATACTCTGGATTTCATATATTTTGATGTTGTAGGTGTCACATGCCTTCTCACTTACCGTTACCAGCCTTGTGACCCTAATCATAAAGCTGTCAAATTTGGCCATGCTTAAATTTAAGCAATAGATGAACAGAAGAAAAACACTGAAATATGCAGTGAAAAATATGTGATATCAGCAGAATTGCTTGGGGGGGGGGGGGGGGGGGGTATTTTGAAGGAGTACAAAAGCAGAGAGAGGGATAGGAGCGGGGTCATTGGATCTCTTGAGATGGGATAAATTGATCGATGTGTCTCTCAATAATTTAAGAGGCCAATGAAAGGAAAGCATATGGAAGTGATGAAGCATAAAGGCAGAACAAAGGCATGGGAGAAGATGAAAGAAAATGCTCCAGTTAAATACCACTACTGCGGCTTTCAACGGTCCATGATCATTCTCATTTATTTAATTACAATCCACTTAATGCAGCTTTAACAACACAAAAGCATTTACCCTGAGTGCTGGTATAAATATGTCTCACTCAAGCAGACACACGTTACAAGAATGTGTTGAATGGTTGAGATTTGAAATGACAGACTGTGCCCGATCATACAAAACCCAGCATTCAGAAAATTTAGTTTACCTGTATTATTCATTTATCGTCTTTGTTTTTATATGCCTGATTTGTTACTTTGTCTGCAGCTATGGTTGTTTTTATGGTGCTCTATAAATAAAGTTGAGTTGAGATTTAAAAAAAAAAAAAGCTGAATGTAAAAGCAGATGTACTGCACACAGAAAAAAACTGAAGATTTTCTGGCAGCACACCTGATGATCTTTCATGACACGCTAAATGAAGTTATCTGATCTTGCATTCTTTTCTCTCCATTGTCTCTGCTCTCTTGTCTTGTGTGAATTGCCTCTGCTAGATTTCTTACAGGTATGAGCCATGAAGTGCTGCTGTCAAGCACGGTTCACAAAAGATACACTGTGTGATACCAACCATTTCAGGCTCTGTGTGCCAATGATGCAGACATCATTCTTCCTTAAACGAAAGTACACGAACCTTCAAAAGTATTCCAACAGTGGGTCCAATTCATTACTTTTGCTGTAGACCGAAAACATTGGTGAGAAAAAAAACGATACTTTAGCAGAGATTAGCCATATCATGTTAAGTGTTCGCACTTTGAAGTGTTTGGTCACATGTGTCAGAGTCCTGTCCTCGAGGGCCTGAATCCTGAATGTTTTTGAGGTTTCTCTACTCCAACACACCTGATTCAATGATCAGGATCATTATTCGCCTCCTGCAAAGCTTGCTGATGATCTTAAATACGAATTAGCTGTGTTGAAGTGAGAAACCTCTAAAACATGTAGTACTCAGACCCCTGAAGACCTTACTTTGACACCACTGCGTTGGGTACTGCCAGGGACAAAGTTGCCTCGCATTGCGAAGGTCCACACCCTGAGGATCAAGCATTTAGGTGAATTTGTTAAAATATATATTTGCTTGTAAACTTATGTTTCCAGAATTATTAGTTACACATTCATACATTTTAGTATTTTGTTGTACAAGTAGCTAAGTTGTGTTGAATCTGCTGTTCTCAGTCATTCACTTCCATTTACTTAAAGTATGGTAGTTTCTGATTGGTTAGTGTTTGTCAGCTGATAGGGGGTCAGGAAGTGTTGTTACTCTGCCTTGTGCCGTGAGTAAAGTCCTGGTGGACAAAACCAGCACCTTGTCTAGACTATAGCTATGATACGTGTATTTCTCACGTTTGTTTGTTTTTTTCTCACAAATCTGCGAGTTTATTTCTTGTAAATTTATGATTTTTTTTCTTGCAGATTTGTCACATTATAATGTCGCAAATATACAATTTTTTTTATCAAAAAAAATTGAGATTTTTTTTTCCAGAATTTTACCCTCCCATCTAAAATAATAATAATAATAATAATAATACGTGGCCCTAATACGCCGTCGTAGGAAATTAACAATTAAGAAGACGAAAAAATGGAAACTCAATCACATCAAATGCACTAACATGTGCTTAGCTATTTAAACCCTTTTGAATTTACTGAAGATGGAGACCACTGGTCTCAAAGGTATACCAAGGACAACAGCCGCAGTTGATGACAAACGTTGGGCCTTATTCACTAATACATGAATGTGTAGACATTTTCATAATGCGTCATTCTCGTCCCCGCAGATATGTAGTGCTGCGTTAGCGAGCGTACAACACAATCGGGATGGAATCTGCAAAACAAAACAAAAAAAACAAAAAACAAGAAGCACTGCCCAAACTTCAGCTCAGATTCCAAGAAAACTGAAAAAATTTAAGGGTTTATTCGAGTGCACATACTTGCACGCCCACCATGCGCAAGTTTGGCACAGAGGCTGCAGTTACACATTGGGCCAGAGGTGGCAGTTGTAAGTAAAAAAGTGATAAACTCCGCAATGCATCTTTAAAGTTGCGAGAGTTGGTCCCAAAACATTCATAACTTTCTTAATCATCATCCTATTTCAAAATGTCTGTATCGGAAAGCCTGCCATAGCAACTGACAGCATATAATAATGATGTCAATCATTTTGAATTAATTACAAAGTTAAGTTGCCTTTGATCTTTGACAGACTGTCAATTGAAATTTCTTGAAATTTTGTTCAGATTTGTACTTTTGTAGTGTGCATTTGCAGCTGATCAACACGAAAACTTTGAAACCTTGGAATAGCCAAGAAATGTGAGTAGTTCAACTATTCCGGATGATCAACGCACTCACGCAATCTATTCGCTATTTTCAAAAGCGATAAATCGTGATACTTTGTCTCCTGATAGATTATCGATACACCTACGCAAGTATCGTAATATTTGTAGTTAATATACAGCCACTAAAACAGCTCCATTGTTCATTACTTATTGCGCAATTACTTGTCGGGCCGCTAGGGGGAGCACCTCATAAGAGTGGCGGGGAAATGGACAGGAGTCTTCAGACGAAGAAGAACTTACTTTTACTTGTGTAAGACATTTGTCTGTCCAGCAACTGACTCTGTGTTGCATACGTTTCCATGAAAAATTTGTATTATATCTTCAATTTTAACATTTTAAAACATTTTCTGTTCAGACTTTTTGAAGCACACAATTTCTGAGGAATACTGATATATTTTAATTTAATATTTCAGTAATTTTATTTATTTGTATTTACTTTTGCAATGCTACATAAAAAACTTGTATAACAGTTCATAAAATGAAACAATTCATTATGTAACTGACTGACATGTTGCATGACAATAGTGTTTAAGAAAGACATAAATTTGTTCAAAGAAAATTGTCTCTGTAAAGAAGACACCACCATTTTTAATACCGTGTTTCAGTGATGGTACCAAAAGAAACTATTTAAACATCAGATTATGTCTTGAGTAGTTTTATCATAGATTATTGTGGATTTATTATTACCTGGCCAATATATTATTGCATTGTGAGGTACCCAGAGGTTCTCACCCCTAGTATACAATGTTAGAGAGTGAGACCCCAAGTGAGCGCTGTCGATACCACTTAACACTTTTAGTGGAATCAGCAGCAGCTCGTGGAGGACAGGAGTCAAATATTCCAAGCAATTCTTTACAGAAACTTTAATGAGGCGACACCAGAAGATGCAAATTTTCCAGATGGGTTTTGTAAAAAATAACACAATAAAGCGTTACAATGGACTAACAAAAATGAATCTTTACTACTAAAGTATTGTAAAGGTTAAGTTTGGAGAGAGACAGGATCTGCTCATGATCCCAAACAGATAAACTCATCTGTTCAACACAATGGAGGTGACCTGATTGCCGACGTAACAAAATGAACTCATATCTGTATGTACATAAACGTTTTACATTACCATTTAAGATTAAATTGCATCTTTAATTGTAAATGAATCTATTTTTAATGTTGCAAAGCATGAAGCCACATGCAGTGCTTCATCAGTCAGTCAACACTCCGTGAAGTATTGAAATCCCCATCTTTGCGTGAACGTACGTGTATCATATCAGACGCACACACATGCTTGGCTGACAGATGTATTTGCCAATTATTTGCTTCAATGGTGCATAAATCCGGCTTTTCATAATCTTGTCTCT
>NC_135423.1:24996469-25006469 GCF_051991245.1 Festucalex cinctus | reverse complement strand
CCACCGGTCCCCAGCCCCCATCCCCCCACGACCCCCCCGCACCCCGCCCAAACCCGCCACCCACCACGACCCAGGCCCCACCACCCCCGGCCCCCAAACCCCCGAACACACCCCGACCCCCAACACCCAACCCCCCACCCACCCATACCCCCCCCCCCCCCAAACAAGCCCCCCCCCGACGACCGCCAACCCCCCCGCGAACCCGGCCCCCCGCGTGCCCCCCCCCCACCCCCGGAAACCGGCACCGGGCAGCAGCGCAGAGAGGGAAAACGTGCCCACCCCACCTCCAGCCGTGCGAGAGTAGCACAGCGGCGGGAGGGGGGAAGCAGAGGAGGAAGCACCAGGGGAAAAGGCGGAACACCAGAACACCGAGCCCGGTGGGGAGAGGCCCCGGTCGTCACGCCAGAGTACTAGTGACACCTAACCCTGTTACTGAGTCCGCCAGCTCGCCGACTGGCGAGCTCTACCCTTACACCGTGAATGTGGCCCCACCCAGTGTATATACAAGTGTGTGCGTGTGGTGCATTAAAATTGGGAGCAGGTGAGTCGGAGCAGAGGGAAAAAATTTCCCCTACTCCGACACACCCGCATCCCCCCCCAAAAAAAAGGAGGGACAAAGTGGTGGGGCAGGGACACAGATGGGGGTGACCACAGCGCTGCCAGGCACTGCAGTCCATCCCCTCTGATGGCTCCCCGCCCCAACTCACCCCTCCCCTTGGACATGAAGTGCATTAAAATTGGAGGGGAGTTGAAGGGTGAAGACGGTGTTTCCACCCTTCCCCACCCCACCAAGAAATGTGTTGTGTGCCCTATGTGTATATTTACAAAGTGTATAGTGCAAAACTAGTGAAGTGAGTAAGAGGAGCGACCAGCGGGGCCTCACCCAACCCGGCGGGTGTAGGTGGCACGCCCGTCCCCCAGCACCCCCCACCCCCACCCGCCCCCCACCCCACCCATCTGGCACCACAATAGGCGGACCGCCAGCGCAGCAGGGCTACTGGACAGCCCACCGGCCACCGGAGCCCTCCCGGGGCGCCAGGAGTTCTACCGGAGTGGGGCAGGCCTCAAACCCCCGCCCGGCCCCCGGAGCCCGACGCCCGGGCCGGGGAGGGAGCCCCAGGCCCAGGGAGAGGGAGGGGGAGGGGGCGGGGAGGAGGGAGGGCGACAAGGGACAAGGGACCGGGAGGCAGAGGAGGATGGGCGGGAGGAGGGAGAGGCGACGGGGGGGAGGAAGGGGGAGGGGAGAGGGAGCGACGGGGCACACCAGAGGCCCACCCGCCCCGAACCGCGCCGCCGGGCACGGAGCAGCGGACCGCGCCGGGACGGCGCCGCCCCGGGCACCAGGGAAAGCACCCCAACACCGCACCCCACAGGGGGCCCAGGGAGCGGCCAAGACGCAACCGCTACCGAGCAGACAACGGGGGGGGGGAGGCGGCAGAACCACCCCCGCCCGACCACGGGGGACGGCGTCAAGAAAATTGACTAATTAGCATGCAGTAACACCAAGTGTTGATGCTTAGTGCCCACTAGAAATAACTCTTAAGGAGTTAGTGAGTATAGTGTCGTATAGTGTGGTATGCTCGAGCCCACTAGCAGCAACTAGGTTCCTGACTATATAAAAATAAAAACAATCAGATACAAAATACCAAATACAGAAGCAGCGAAAACAGAAGTTGTAACGATGTGGTGGCTCTCGTTAACAGGCAGAATCTTGGCAGGATTAAGTTGCCAAATTAAGATTAAAATATTCTATGTACATAGACCATATTTGTTTAAATCTTGATACTTGATTTTTATTTAAGGCAGAGATTTTTTCCATTGAGATATAATTTATTAGTAAGTTTAACCAGTGGTCGATATTTAGAGATTGTTTATTTTTCCAATTGACAAGGATTATTTTTTTAGCAATAGTAAGGGCTATAAATATAGATTGGGATTGTTTACATGGTAGCTCAGTTATTGTTAAGTCACCTAGTAAACACAATCTTGGAGAAAAAGGAAGCCTACAGTTTAATATATCAGCGAGCTTTTCCAAGATTTTAGTCCAGAAATGCAGCACTGGAGTACATGACCATAAAGCATGAAGATAAGTATCGGCAGTGTTTTGTGAGCACTGGAGACAAATGTCGGAGTCAGAGAGTCCCATTTTTTTCATCATATATTGTGTAATATATGTTCTATGAAGTATCTTATATTGGATAAGTTGCAAATTTGTCTGTTTGGTCATTTTAAATACATTTTCACAGATTTGGGTCCAAAAGTCTGGTTCCGGAACTATAGACAAGTCTTTTTCCCATTTTAAAGTCGGTAAATACGTTTTATTTGTGTATAAAAATAACTTAGATATTTTTGATATTTTCTTTATTGTTGTTGGAGAAAGCTTTATAATATCTTTAGCTAAGACAGGCAGTTGGAGCGTATCCTGAAGTGTTGGGATTTATTTCTTAACCATATTTTTAACTTGCAGATAATGTAAGAAATTTCAATTTTTTATTTCATATTTCTGGACCAAGTTTGTATACGATATAAACTTATTATCTGAGAAAAGATGATGAAGTTGTGTAATTCCTTTCTGCTCCCATAAGCTTAAATGGAACGACTGATTATTAAGTTGAAAGTCGGGGTTATGCCAAATGGGAGAGAGCCCACAGGGCGCCAATTGGGAGTTTGTAATTTCTAATGCCTTCCACCAGGCAGTCAGGGTGGCGGCTATCATTGGGTTTTTAAAACAATTATGTCGTTTTATTGATTTTGTAATAAAGAGTAAATCTAACAGTCTAAGATTATTACAATCCTTCTGCTCCAATTCCAACCAACAGTTAGTATCTCTGTTGGGTTGTGTCCATAGCACAAGATATTGTAGTTGATTAGCTATATAATAGTACATAAAGTTTGGTGCCTCTAAACCTCCTTTAGATTTACTTTCCTGAAGAGTAGATAGACTAATTTTAGCTTTTTTTTTATTCCAATAGAATTTTATGATAGCAGAGTCCAGCGATTGGAACCAGTTAGACGTAGGTTTAAATGGAATCATTGAAAATAAATAATTAATCTTTGGTAAAACTTTCATTTTTATAGTAGCTAATCGTCCTATTAAAGAGATCGGAAGATTATTCCAGCGCTCCAGATCACTACGGATACTATCCAATAATGGTAAAAAAATTTAAAGAAGTTAATTCAGTTAACTTTGGTGAAATTTTAACACCTAAGTATTTTAAATTACCTGTAGGAAAGGAGTAGTGTGGATCCTGACTTGTAGGATTCCATGAATTTTCTGTGATAGGTAATAATGTTGATTTTGTCCAGTTAATAGAGTAATCTGATAAGTGAGAGAATTTAGTTATTAAGTTAAATGCTTCCCCTAGCGAGATAGCAGGTTCTTCTAAATAGAGTAGTATATCATCGGCATATAGATTAATTTTATGTTCTATTGTCCCGGAGTGGATTCCTTGGATCCGTCTATCCTGACGTATAGCTAATGCAAGCGGCTCAATAAATATAGCAAATAATAAAGGAGACATTGGGCACCCTTGTCTTGTTCCCCTTTGTAAAGTAAAACTCTGTGATGTAATCCCATTAGTAGTAACTGTAGCTTTAGGAGAATCATATAATATTAGACCCATTGAATGAATGACTCCCCGACTTTATCGAAGGCTTTTTCTGCATCCAGCGAAATAACAACTGCCTTTTTATCATACCGCTGTGACATACTAATCAAGTTAAAGAGCCTCCTAATATTATTAGTAGAATGACGACCTTTAATAAAACTTGTTTGATCGCTATGAATAATTGTCGAGATTACTGTCTCTAGTCGAGATGCCAAGGCCTTAGCGATAATTTTAATATCGGTATTAATTAGTGATATCGGTCGGTAACTTGACGGGAGGGTGGGGTCTTTTTCTGGCTTTAATAAAAGTTTAATTGCTGCTATATTCATATCTTGACGTATATCACCCTTACTTATAATTTCAGTTACTACTCTTAGAAATAATGGAGCAAACATTAACCAGAAATGTTTAAAAAATATAGCCGGAAAGCCGTCTGGACCAGGTGCTCTGCCATTAGGCATACTGTCTAAAGCACGATACAACTCATCTATAGTAAGCGGGGCATCTAGAATATCTTTATGTTCAATAGATAACTGAGGTATATTTAAGCTATTTAGGAATACCTCAATATGTTCAGGGTTAGGTCTATTAATTTCTGAGTATAGATTTCGATAATAGTTATAAAAAATATGGTTAATTTCTTTTGGTGATTGTGTGCATTCACCATTTATATCTTTAATAGTCGTTATAAGAGATTTTTCCCGATTCCGTTGAAGTTGATTTGCCAGGAATTTACCTGATTTATTATTATGTTCAAAATTATTATATCTCAACTGTTGTATTATAAACTCTGTCTTTTTAGATAACATGTTATCTAACTGTATTTTTATATTCTGTAGTTCTATCCATATTTGATTATTTGGGTTTAATGCATATTCATCCGTTAGTTGTTTAATTTTATCTTCCAGGTATTTTTCTAATTTTTGATCCTGTTTCTTTTTATAAGTTGAATATGATATAATTTTCCCTCTAATTACCGCTTTCCCTGCTTCCCAGAGAAGAGATGAAGATATATTTGGAGAGTCATTTATTTCCAAAAAATCTGCCCACTCCCTTCTAATAATTTTATCAAACTCTACGTCTTTCAGTAATGAGATGTTAAAACGCCATATCGGGGGAAGTTTAAAGGTAGAGTCAATTTGTAGAGTGAGAGAGACTGGTGCATGATCACTTATAATTATAGAATGTATTTTTATAGCAGTTTTATCAACAATAGAATTATTTGTAAGGAAAAAATCAATTCTTGAGAATGATCGGTGCACCGCAGAGAAGAAAGTAAATTCCTTCTTAGTTGGGTTTTGAAGTCTCCAGCCATCGCTGAGGCCAAAATCCTCCATATATTCATCTATTACTTTAGCGGATCGTAATCGCCTTGTATATATCGTATTATTAGAACGATCTATTAACGGGTTTAAGACCGTGTTAAAATCACCTCCAATAATAATAGTAGAATTTGTTGCTAAATCGAGTAACCGAGAGAAAAATTCATGGAAAAAATCCGGGTCATCATTATTTGGGGCATATAAATTACCAATTGTATATACTTTATTAAATATAGTTACCTGGATAATAATATATCGGCCCTCTAAATCTGTTACTATATTATTTAGAGTAAAGAATCAATGCAAAATGCAAAATTGAAACATAAAACCCTATTAGATGGGATTCGATTGCACATGTCCTCATTGTACGACTAATGAAGGTTATCTAATGTAAGTTGTAATTTGTCGTGGGTAGAATTGTACTACTGTTTACTCGCCTTGGTCCAAAAAACAAATCGTATCTGCTGGGCTCTCAGTATCCTAAATAGTAGCTGTTCTTATATTGATTTGCTGAAATGTTTCATCTTGGCGAAGGGCTGAGTGATGATAAAAAGACTCAATAGAGTTCAGGCATGACATCATGCAACAATGAGCCAGGGGAGTAGTGAGACCTGTCCCCACACCTCAGATTTAAGGGGACACGTAAAATCCTTGGGGGGCAATTATGAATACCTTACAAAGTAGACAGCACTTCCTTGGCTCCATATTTTTTTTTTGTTCTCCCTTTGCAACAACTGATGACATATTATTATATGTTATATCCTATATTACCATTCACCGTTTACAATATCTTGCGTACATCGTGGCAAACTTATACTGAACCATTGCTTTTGATTGTATTATGTCATTGTAACTCGATTTTGTCATTGTAACTCCATTTTATGATAATTGTCAATTCTATGGCTAGTATGATGAAGATTTTTTTTTTTGGCTTCTGATTTGATGCAAATTTACTTTAAGGCTTGTGGTTTCTGATACCAATCCGATGTGATTTTTTTTTTTTTTTTTTTTTTCCAACCTGAAGGAGTGGAAGGAATCATACACAGATTGAAAGGATTGTTACATAGGTCCAATAGCACTAAATTTGTAACTTAGTGCCGAGAAGGAAGTTGGCTCCAAAAAGTCAACGTGTTTTCCATGAAAACCACTGGTTGATTGTCTAAATCATTGGTGTCAAACATACGGCCTGTGGGCCGGATCAGGCCCGCAAAGGGGTTTAATCTGGCCCGCGAGATGATTTTCTAAAGTAAAAAAATAAAATAAAATTGTAAAGTCGGACTAATTAATCAGCCGTCCTCAAAACATAGTAAATTTGTACGTTCACAAGAAGTCCTCAGATGAGCAATGCAACTTGTGCGGGGGAATCGTCCTGGATTTCATTATTTTATATATATATATATATATATATATATATATATATATATATATATATATATATATATATATATATATATTAGGGGTGGGACAAAAAACGATTCGACCGAACCATCGGTCGTCAAGGGGAGCTAAATGGCCGTATCGGTAGCAGACTTGTCAACCGATACAAAATCCGCCGGGAATCCTTAGATACATTGCTTGTAAAGCTGTGGACCGGATATCGCGTTGCTGTGAATCGGTTGCGAGTGAGGCTTTATGGTTTTCATAACAATAGCAAGAGTTCTACGGCGTGCTCTACTTGTTTTGTTTACGTTTCAGTAGCGTCACTATTCAAGCTGCTTCCGTGTTTACAAAGAGCTAGCAAAGTAGCGCTCAGAGACGCTTCATTCCCCGGATGTTGTAAACATAATGCAAAGACGTTACGCACCTTTTTTTTTTTGGGGGGGGGGGGGGGGGTGCGCCTACCGTCAACGCCGTGCTCGCAACACGGCGCGCAGTCGCGCACAACGAGTGACAACATGCAACAGTGGAGACAGTTAGCAGAAGCCGGTGCCTCACATCTCGGTATTTCCCATGGCTATCGAGTCCTCTCAGTGCACTTGTATTTCCCGGGCCGGCGTTGGTACTGCGCGCGAGCCAAAAAGATTAACTCCCGTGACGATCCAATGCATGGATTCAAACGACACAGGTATGTCCCACAGCCAACACACCAGCTAAGCTAAAAGCACACTGCAAATATCTAATTTCTCAGTTTGTGGCTCCCTGTCAACGTATACAACTAGCATGAGCAGCAGAAAGGAGAACTGAGACGTGCCCGTGATTACGTCATCAAACTCAAAATGAACGACAGCCCAAAAAACAAAACATAAACAGTGGTGATTCCGTGGTCATCATCGTGTCTCAGATTAAAAAAAACAAAAAAGATGTCATACATTAACCAAAAATGAATGTGATGGCAAAGAAAAACAAAAATTGTTAAAAACAAAAATTGTTGATAAAAAGGTTAGGGTACTTTTGGAAATATTTTTGGATATATTAAGTGGTTAAAATGTGTTTGATAGATTTATTGTTCCATAAGGTGGCTTCATATTTCTTTTGGCTGGACAGTAGGTTTATTTCATGTCTTAAATTTATGTTTCTGAAATACTTCACAATGTGGACATATTCTGTTTAATTGTGTTGGTGTCTTTTTAAAGGTTAAATATTTATATTTCAAATTGAATTATCAGCCTTTTGTTTTCCTGATCCTGATTTTGAATTTAAAAAAAACAAAAAAAAAACAATTATAACTGTCAATAACGACTAATAAATATTTAAACTGATACATTTTTCAGTCATATCGCCCAGCCCTTTGTTCCGGTCCATTTAAATAATTGATTCAATATATAAAAATATAGAAGACATTGTTGTTGTTCTTTTTTAACACATTTGTAGATACTGTAACAATTTGTGGTGTTTTAAGATTGTTTACAAACAACAAATGTCACTATAAGTTTTGAATATTGAAATTAATCGTATCGAATCGAAAATTGTATGGTTCCCAAACTTAATCGAACCGTATTGAACCGTTCTGTTCTGAAAGATAATCGTTTTTCAATCGAATCGCAACCTGTGTATCGAGATACATATCGAATCGGCCTCATGTCAGAGATTCCCACCCCTAATATATATATATATATATATATATATATATATATATATATATATATATATATATATGTATATATATATATATATATATATATATATATGTATATATATATATATATATATATATATATATATGTATATATATATGTATGTGTATATGTGTATATATATATATATATATATATATATGTATATATATATATGTATATATGTGTGTGTGTGTGTGTATATATATATATATATATATATATATATATATATATATATATATATATATATATATATATATATATATATATAGGGGTGTGCCAAAAAAAATCTATTCATAAAGAATCGAGATACTCATTTATTAATCGAATCGATATTCCATCCATCCATCCATCCATTTTCTTGACCGCTTATTCCTCACAAGGGTCGCGGGGGCTGCTGGCGCCTATCTCAGCTGGCTCTGGGCAGTAGGCAGGGGACACCCTGGACTGGTTGCCAACCAATCGCAGGGCACACAGAGACGAACAACCATCCACACTCACACGCACACCTAGGGACAATTCGGAGCGCCCAATTAACCTGCCATGCATGTCTTTGGAATGTGGGAGGAGACCGGAGTACCCGGAGAAGACCCACGCGGGCACGGGGAGAACATGCAAACTCCACCCAGGAAGGTCCGAGCCTGGACTCGAACCGGAGACCTCAGAACTGGGAAGCAGACGTGCTAACCACTCGACTACCGTGCCGCCTCGAATCGATATTAATATCCAAAAATCGATTTTATTTAAATTAGAAATGAAGGAGAAGGGGAATAGGCAGTTGCAGCCCACATGCTGTTTTTGTGGAAAAAGGCACTTACAATTAATGCTGTCAAAGTTAAAGCGTTAACTAATTAATTAATCACAAAAAATTATCGCATTAATCATTGTATTACCACAGATTAATCACACAATTAAGTTTGACTGCAGATGATCCTTTTTGGCCGACAGCGGATCGTTACGTTAAAGGTAGCTGTTGGAGTTTGAGCAATAAACATAACTACATGCATTAAAGCTACTATATGGAGAATTTCCCCAAAAAATATCTTAACAATAGCCTCTTTATTTGACCATTTATGACTGAAACATATTCTAATTAGTAGATCAACATCTTAGCTGTTCACAATGGGTACTCCTACAAGCCTCTGGCCAATATTATTTAGGAAGCGTCCGGTCCGAATCCTTCGAATTTCCTGCCCTGTCTGCGGGATGTGACGTCATGCGCGTCCTCGTCAGTTGTTTCCTGTCGCGCGAAGACGGAACTAGTACAGATTTTTGCTGCCCCAGACACCCGCTGTTACTCCGCGGAAGGCTGCTTAAAAAAAACAATTAAAACAATGTCAAGGGCCACGAAAAAAAAAAATAAAAATCGAAACTTGATAGTGACCGACGCCGGGCAAGAACGAGAGTGAACATTGGTTTGACATTTCAGCGGTGGAGAGAGTTGAGATCGGACTTGTTTTAGAAAAGTGATTCACAGCTGGCTTTCTTTCTACTCCAAAAGGTAAGAAGCGGGTATCTTGATTGACATTTAGAAAAAAAATGTGTTGTTTTCAAATAGCAGTAACCTCAAGATCGATCACTTCTCGGTCGTAACTATTGGGGTGAAAGTGAGGTGGACGGCAACATTTAGCGTGAAAGGGGCGGCAAAGTTGAATGTAATAGAACAGAATGACTTTATGAAGAACAGACGTTCCATTCCGCGGCGTTTCAATTAGGCTAAATGTTGCCTTATTTTCCTCCGTGAAAACAGCCTATTGTAGCTACATTATGCTAACGGAATGTGAACGGTACTACTGAATGGCGATAACATTCACGGCCGTATCAATCTAAGTAGTGAATGGGTCTATCTGTTTTTCACAATCGTCAATTTCCATAAATGACAGCCCACCTTTCGGCTCATGCACAATGACGCTAGCCTGGGGGCGACATACACTAATAATGACGAGAATCAGGTTGACGTCCGTCGAGCGGGGTGACTACAATATGTAACTGCATATTAACATCGGAATGAGGT
>NC_135423.1:24948969-24991469 GCF_051991245.1 Festucalex cinctus | reverse complement strand
AACATGGAACCTACCAAAAGAAATATTAGTCTTCTTTCATCAGGAAAAATATACATTTCTATCTCTTTTTTTAATCTCTATTTCTATCTCTCTTTCTATCTGTTTTCGTTTTGTAGAGATTAGTATTCTATTATAGTTAAATATTATTATAATATATTAAAGTTTCATCATAATTCACAAATCTGTTTAAAACACTGGGGAAAAGAGCTTTTTGCAACATGGCCCTGGTTGATCCCTTATACTCTGCTGCCACCTGCTGGCCGTTTATATAATAACTACCATTGCTTTAAGCGTCTGCGATTGGCTGGCACCCAGTCCAGGGTGTACCCCGCCTACTACCCAGAGCCAGCTGAGATAGGCTCCAGCACCCCCCATGGCCCTTGTGAGGAATAAGCGGTCAAGAAAATGGATGGATGGATGGATGGATGGATGCTTTAAGCGTTCTCTTCAGTTCAGAGGCTGCATCAAAGCCTTCTGTATAGTCTAGCATAAAAAAACTTATAAATAAGCTTTTGGGACCATGGCAATACTTAAAATAGAATGTTTTTCTACATTTTGGGGAGCAAATGAGTTAACGGTGGCAATATTGAGATGTGTGTCATATGTTTTGTTGGTCATCTTAAATACGCCACACTCTATAAGAGCAGTAAGGATACAGCCTACTTGCAGGCTTATTTCCTTGTTTGGGGTCTCTGTGTGTACCCTCTTTGATAGGCTCCTAAACTCTCAAATTCCCGGAGCTTCCCATTGAATGAAAATAGCTCAAGGCAAGTCACAACTGTTGGACAGTCTCCGTTTCTCTGAACTAGGCCTTGAGTCTTGCATGCCTATGTGTTTGGATTCTTGTGCGCTTACAAACGTTAAGTCTCATGTCCTTATATGGACAAAATGAGCACCGTAATTCCTGATTTGGATCAACTGGCATAAGCTTGCTATTTATGAACAAAATGAAATCAAGAACACAAGTGTGACAAATTTTGCACAACTTTCCATGAACATATAGCTTTCTTTGACAAACATTACAGACAAAAGACTCATGGTGTGTTTTGAAGAAAACGTACTCATTTGTCTTCTTAGAACATGAGCATTTGTAAGAACATATTGACAGCGAAGTCGCCCATGTTCTCTCACCTCCACTGCCAAATCAAGGAGAGGAGAAGGAAGTGGCTTGGGGAGACCTGCCGCCCTTTGTGCACATCCTCCTCCAACTGACTGCATGATACATGATCTTGGAGCGACACAGAGGACGTTAGCAAACCATCAAGAACACAATAGGCTACAGCAGAATTATGAAGTTCACCTTCAAAATCACTGAGGTGTCATATACTACCGTTTGTAATATTAGATTAGTGTCTCTGTATAGTCTATTGCCCTTTTTTAATTGTACCTTTTCTACAGTGAAACAGCCTTTGTGGTCACTTTTTTGTGACACTTTTTGGAACCATTGATCAGAACCTCTTTTAACCTGGTTGTCAAACGCAGTCCGAGGAGGGCCGTGACATGTCATCATCCATTTCGGCCTTGCTACTGGACAAAAATGAGTGATGTTATGAAAGTCAAATGTAGCCATGTTGGAAAAATACTGTTAGCATTTTAAGCAGCAGATCATTTGGAAGGAGCAGAAGTAATCAAGTTTGAAAATGGTCAGTGGACTGAGGTACTAAAAAATCAATTGTAGGCTAGCAGAGAAAGTCACAATGAAAATAAAATTGCTTCACATTTTCTGATCAATATTTGCCACAGCAATCAAACAAACCTACTAAGAAATTACTGTACATAAGGAATGCATCCATAAGGCTTCACTTTTTAGCCATGGATAAATATGAAATTACTGGTAAGTAAAAAAGAAAAGAAAAAAATTATATACTGTATAAATAACTTTAATGTTTGTAAACAACAGAGATCTGCATACTTCAGAATAGTGGAACACAAGTAACTATTACTGGTGACCTGAACTGAAAGATGATACAGCTGGGGTTAAAAAAAAATAAATCCAATATGGTTTTAAAAAATAAATAAATAAATAAATAACACAATAAATATGCGTTAGTTTCAACCCAGCAGTTGTAAGTTGTGTTTAGAGTTGTGCGACCAGATATACCTCAAAAGGTTTTTCTTTTCTTTCTTTTTTTTTACTGTACAACCCAATCATAAAATTTGAATGTACATGAGAATACGTGGATTTCATTTGAAGGACCTATAATGACTATTGTGCACAGGTGTACATATAATACATATAATGTTTCCGCTAGTGCATTTTTTATTTTATTTGATTTTTTTCAAGTCAGAAGCTGTTTCTAACCAATTCCTCCTGACGTAACCTCAGCATTAAGGAGAAGTAAGGGGGAAAAAGGTAACACTGTACATTGATAGGCAAAGCTACTGTTCGAAAGGGGTGAGACAAGGCTTTGCAGACTTTCATAAAGTCATTTTTGATCCTCTGTTGATCGCGACATGTACAGTACATCACTTCATGTAACTATTTCAAACATTGTTTGCCCATGGTTGAGCTTGAGCATGGAGGTAGTCTGACAGTTCTATTTTTTGTTTCTTGTTTTTTTTGTTTGTTTTTTAGTGTCTAGCTTCACCTTCCTTTCTCCAAGTGGTCAAACACATCAGCTATGAAGGCGATGAATTAATAACTGATTATTATTTATCCCCTCTATTTGATGTGCAAAAAAACTTGATTCATTATGACAGCAGAACTGTAGATTACTGAGTGAGGATTTAATAAGATATGATTTTCTTTCCCACACCAACCGCAATTATTATGCAACATTTTTACCATCACCTCATTGAAATTCCTCCACGACACTTAGACATTGCTTGAGCATGCAGTGTTTTGCATTTAAGCACGTGAAGATCCTTGACACAGTATATAATAATTTGACAGTGTTCTTTTTCTACAATAAATCTAGAATAGAATTTCATTTTTTAAAGAATGAAAGTTTTTGAACTGCAAACAAATATAGAAAACATATGAATGTTCTTCATAATATGTCACACTGATTATAATAGTGGCATATTTTAGTGGCTGTGGGTGTTTCTTTGTGCAAAACATCCTAAATCCGTCTGTCTGTGGGTGTATTTTGTCACAATGAGTCTACACAAACAACAAGGTGTTAGAGACTGCTGTGAGTGAGATCTAGAAGAAAAAAAAACCTTGAAAACAGATGTGGGCTGAAGGTGCTGTATTTAGGGGCAGGGTAGTGGGAAGCTAGGTTGTTGACAAAAACATTGATTAAAAACTGAAGCAAAGTGTAGTTTTTCATTCCTTCATCAGCAATGCATGCATTCATTTGAGTATGCAGTTTCTTCACTTTAACTCTTGTTGTCAATACTGTAGCCAGTAGAAATGAAATTATCATTTTATCAAGGTTTTTAATGTTTTACCCTCACTTTAGTAACACAAATCTACTTTTTGGATATACAATTGAAATTCATTAGTAGAAAGACAACAAATCCATCCATACTTGAATTTTCATTACACCAGTCTAGTCAACATAGTAGACGACATCAGCCTGGGAACCAGACTCATCACTAGAGCAGGGGTGTCAAACATACGGCCCGCGGGCCGGATCAGGCCCGCAAACGGGTTTAATCCGGCCCGCGAGACGACTTTGTAAAGTAAAAAAATAAAAATAAATTGTAATGTCGGACTAATTAATAAGCCAGCCACAATCAAATATATACATTTATAATTTCACAAGCAGTCCTCAGATGAGTAATGTAACTTGTACACAGAATCGCCGTGGAAGTCACTGAGTATGAATATGAAGTGTAGGCTTCGAAGTGTAGCAGACCACCAAGTGACACCATGAAAAAATATTTAACAGAGACAAAGACAGGCGGAGAGAGACGGAAATAAAGAGACAAACAAAAGTCGGCCGAAAGCTAAGGCGAGGAAATATGACGAAGCATATGGTGGGGTGGTGATGAGGTGGTGGTGGGGGGTGGGGGGGGTGTTTTCTTCTTCCTAGGGGGGGCATGACAAAATAATTGAGAAGCACTGACGTAACACAACGTTCGTGACAGTATGCCGCTATCTCCCTGCAGGGCTCTAAATTAACTTTTTTAATGACCAGCCAACGACGCTTGACTTTAGGACTGTTTGTTTCTGCCTTTTTACATCTTATCTTTAATACAAGTACTTCAAAATGGAGGGGTTCGTGCCCATTTCCCTTGGCATGGGTAACTTGCACATCTGTGAAGGCACCATTAATGCTGAAAGGTACATACAGATTTTGGAGCAACATTATGCTGCCATCCAAGACACTGCTGTTTATTTCAGCAAGTCAATGCCAAGATACATTCTGCACATGTTACAACAGTGTGGCTTCATAGTAAAAGGTGTGTGCACTATAGACCGACCTGCCAGCAATCCAAACCTGTCTCCCATTGAAAATGTGTGGTGCATTATGAAGTGCAAAATAGTTGAGCAACTGACGTTGTACATCAAACAGGCATGTCAAAGAATTCCACCTACAAAGCTTTAAACATTGTGTCCTCATTTCCCGAATGCTTCTGAGTGTCGTTAAAAAGCCAGGTGATGTAACACAGTAGTAAGCATGCCCCTGTCCAAGCTTTTTTTTTTGGGGGGGGGGGGGGGGGGGGGGGTAACATGGTAACATGGTAACATGGGGGCATAAAATTCCAACTGCTTAACCTTCTGCTTTCTCTCATACAAAACAATCATAAATGCAAATATTTGTCTGTCCATTCACATGCAAATATAGAGGGAAGAGAATCTTAAGGTTCTGTTGTCTTGCAGTTTTTCTCCTTCAAAAATGTTTTGCATTTTGCTTGTATCCATCCATCTATTTTCTAGAGCACTTGTTCTCAATAGGGTCAAGCTGGATCCTATCCCAGCTGGCTAATTTGCATATGTATTTCATTTTACATTCGCTCTTTGGGTGTTGCTGGGCTTTTTTCAAGCCATGAAGTGTTCTGCTCAACCTTCTCATTGAGCAGACCAGCAGCTCAGCCCTTTGTGCCAAGCTCACTTAATTCACTGCCAAATCCAGTTGTCCCAGTGGGTTTATTTATAGCGCAGACCATGCAGTCGGAGACTACAGCTTTAAGTGCGACACAGAAGCCATTTTTCATCTGCAAACTTCAGTGTCTTAAGCTGTAAATCCCCTTAGTGTCAAACTGTCTGCATGTCTCCACAGTTCTTCTCAGCTGCCAAATTTCTGATTTATAAGTGTACTGTTTCCAATAGCAACCGAGCCTCAAAGCTTGACCTATAGACAGTTTGTCTCATTAGTTGTCTACAATTTGTGTGCTGCCCAGAGATTCCTGCTATAACTCATACAGCATGTACAGTATTCTTTTATACTCGCCAGACATTTCATTTGGTACACCTGCACACTCAGACCTGTAGCAAAAATCCAAATCGTTGTGGTTAGTTTTGAATAACGCCATCAGAAGTTTAACTTTACAATGTGTATTAACTGATCAAACATTCTTTAATTGTTTAAGAAGTGTCAATTGTCACCACTTAAGGAATACATTGTGAGAGAATGGTGAATTACGCTCATTTGTCCGTTTCTAGTCTGAAGGCGGTGCTGTCCACACCTCCGTCCAGCGGTGCGCTGGATCTGTCCGGTATCCCCCTGGTCGCTCGCGACATGGAACGTCTGTGTGCGCACCTCCAGCATCACGCTTCCACAGTGGTTAGCTTGGAGCTGGGCTTCACCGAGCTGACCGATGAGGCCTTCCTCCTGCTCCTGCCCACTCTGGCTGCCCTGCCTCACTTGGAGACGCTGGCAATGAACGGAAACCGGCTGACCAGGACTATTCTGAAGGAGCTGACCGATGCCTTGAAGGTGACTTTCGTGTTGTCCGTGGCTATTTATAGTATTCACATGACATTCCAGTGAATCTTTGTGCTCGATTCACATAGTCTTTCTGTGCTGATATTTGAAGGCAGGGATTATAATAGCACTTTTACTTATCACACAGACCCTCATTACTCACCGATACCGATACCAACTGCCGATATTAGTAGTACATTTTGACAAATAAAAAAAATCACTAAAAGATATTTTTAAACAAATATATTTCCTTTAATTTTGACCAAAAAAAACAAAAAAACAGCACAGTCACTCTTCAACAGTCTTTTATTTATTTTTTATTTTTTTATTTTTTTATTTTTTTATTTTTTTAAGAGCTCAGAATTGTTCATTCGGTAGTCTTACCGATTCAACGTCTTGTCATCATTGCTCTTTTTTTTTTTTTTTTTTTTTGTGTGTATGCGTGCGTGCGCGTGCGTGCGCGTGCGTGCGTGCGTGTGCGTGCGTGCAAATACGTATAAATTTATACTCATTCATTCACCTAAAACCTTAGAAATATCCCATTACCCTTCGCCTTAACCAGGTACTTCGGAATCTTGCCAGAGTCGTGAGGTTTAAATGGTCAGGAGACCAGAGAAAAGGTCAGAAAAAAAAAGAAATAAAGAGAAAAGAAAGGTAAATCAAAGTGAAATCCAGCACCGACCAAACACTTCCTGCCTTCCCCATGATTACAAAATCAAAGTCTTACGCCAACCCCGGAAGCCTCTAAATTCCAGCAAATTTAGCGAGATCTCAAGAGACCAGAGGAAAAACTAAAGAGAGGAAGGAGGGAAGGATCGATAAGGCAGAGTGAGATCCATAGAAGCCAGTACATCCAATCCATCAAAGTGAAGTCCAGCACTAGGGATGTTAAAAAAAATCGATTCGGCGATATATCGCGATACTACATCGCGCGATTCTCGAATCGATTCACAAAAAAAAAATCGATTTTTTATTTTTTTTATTTTTTAATTTTATTTTATTTTTTTAGAGCTCAGAATTGTTCATTCGGTAGTCTTACCGATTCAACGTCTTATCATCATTGCCTTTTTTTTTTGTGTGTGTGTGTGTGTGTGTGTGTGTGTGAATAGATTTTTAAACTTCCATTTTTAATGGAAAAATATTCAACAAAACGTCTGACTTCGGGTTAGGATTCACACCTTGAGCATGGAAGAATGTTATATGAACGGAACATTGAGCCTTAATATTTTATTTTAATGCTGTTCAAACATGAAACAGATTACAACCTCTATAAGACTGAAATTTCAGATAAATAAATAATACATTTTCATATAAATCTTACACTCTACAAGCTTACTGATTAGTATTTTCTCAATTTAAATGAAAAAAAATCGCAACAATCGACTTATAAATTCGTATCGGGATTAATCGGTATCGAATCGAATCGTGACCTGTGAATCGTGATACGAATCGAATCGTCAGGTACTAGGCAATTCACACCCCTATCCAGCACCAACAAGACCCCTCCTGCGTGGTTACAAAACCAGAGTCTTATGCCAACCCCAGAAACCTCATACTTCTAATAAATTAAGATCTCAAGTGACCAGAGGAAAAACTAAAGAGAGGAAGGAGGGAAGGATAGATAAAGCAAAGTGAGAACCACAGACACCAGCACCAACTGATTCAAGGGGCTGTGGGAGGGAGAGGGTACTTCTGTTGAGTTTCAGTAGATGCTGGTGCGACGGATCTGGCATGCATAAGGACCACCACCAAAGAAAGAAGCCGTCAACCGCGGTCCAGCAAAGCGAGCACTCCCCCCCCCCCCCCGGAATCCCCAGGCCGCGGCAGCACCAAGGCCACCCCCAAGCCACCCGAGCGGACACCGGTCGGCGAGCCGACCCAGACACCCGGAACACCCCCGCCCCAGCCCCGGCCCACACCCCCGAGCCCAAGGCCGCAGAACGAGGCCCAGCGGGCCCCCACAGCCCCCCACCGGTCCCCAGCCCCCATCCCCCCACGCCCCCCCCACACCCCACCCAAACCCGCCATCCACCACGACCCAGGCCCCACCACCCCCGACCCCCAAACCCCCGAACACACCCCGACCCCCAGCACCCAACCCCCCACCCACCTATACCTCCACCCCCCCCCCCCAAACAAGCCGCCCCCCCCCCCCGACGGCCGCCACCCCACCAGCGAACCCGGCCCCCCGCGAGAACCCCCCCCCCCCCCCCCCCCCCGGAAACCGGCACCGGGCAGCAGCGCAGAGAGGGAAGATGTGCCCACCCCACCTCCAGCCGCGCGAGATTTGCACAGCGGCGGGAGGGGGGTGAAAAATTTAAAGAAGTTAATTCAGTTAACTTAGGTGAAATTTTAACACCTAAGTATTTTAAATTACCTGTAGGAAAGGAGTAGTGTGGATCCTGACTTGTAGGATTCCATGAATTTTCTGTAATAGGTAATAATATTGATTTTGTCCAGTTAATAGAGTAATCTGATAAGTGAGAGAATTTAGTTATTAATTTAAATGCTTCCCCTAGCGAGATAGCAGGTTCTTCTAAATAGAGTAATATATCATCGGCATATAGATTAATTTTATGTTCTATTGTCCCGGAGTGGATTCCTTGGATCCGTCTATCCTGACGTATAGCTAATGCAAGCGGCTCAATAAATATAGCAAATAATAAAGGAGACATTGGGCACCCTTGTCTTGTTCCCCTTTGTAAAGTAAAACTCTGTGATGTAATCCCATTAGTAGTAACTGTAGCTTTAGGAGAATCATATAATATTGAGACCCATTGAATGAATGACTCCCCGAAGCCGAATTTATTTAAGACAGCAAAGAGGAAGGACCAGTTAACTTTATCGAATGCTTTTTCTGCATCCAGCGAAATAACCACTGCCTTTTTATCATACCGCTGTGACATACTAATCAAGTTAAAGAGTCTCCTAATATTATTAGTAGAATGACGACCTTTAATAAAACCTGTTTGATCACTATGAATAATTGTCGAGATTACCGTCTCTAATCGAGATGCCAAGGCCTTAGCGATAATTTTAATATCGGTATTAATTAGTGATATCGGTCGGTAACTTGACGGGAGGGTAGGGTCTTTTTCTGGCTTTAATAAAAGTTTAATTGCTGCTATATTCATATCTTGACGTATATCACCTTTACTTTTAATTTCAGTTACTACTCTTAGAAATAATGGAGCAAACATTAACCAGAAATGTTTAAAAAATATAGCCGGAAAGCCGTCTGGACCAGGTGCTCTGCCATTAGGCATCCTGTCTAAAGCACGATACAACTCATCTATAGTAAGCGGGGTATCGAGAATATCTTTATGTTCAATAGATAACTGAGGTATATTTAAGCTGTTTAGGAATTCCTCAATATATTCAGGGTTAGGTCTATTAATTTCTGTGTATAGATTTCGATAATAGTTATAAAAAATATGGTTAATTTCTTCTGGTGATTGTGTGCATTCACCATTTATATCTTTAATAGCCGTTATAAGAGATTTTTCCCGATTCCGTTGAAGTTGATTTGCCAGGAATTTACCTGATTTATTATTATGTTCAAAATTATTATATCTCAACTGTTGTATTATAAACTCTGTCTTTTTAGATAACATGTTATCTAACTGTATTTTTATATTCTGTAGTTCTATCCATATTTGATTATTTGGGTTTAATACATATTCATCCGTTAGTTGTTTAATTTTATCTTCCAGGTATTTTTCTAATTTTTGATCCTGTTTCTTTTTATAAGTTGAATATGATATAATTTTCCCTCTAATTACCGCTTTCCCTGCTTCCCAGAGAAGAGATGGAGATATATTTGGAGAGTCATTTATTTCCAAAAAATCTGCCCACTCCCTTCTAATAATTTTATCAAACTCTACGTCTTTCAGTAATGAGATGTTAAAACGCCATATCGGGGGAGGTTTAAAGGTAGAGTCAATTTGTAGAGTGAGGGAGACTGGTGCATGATCACTTATAATTATAGAATGTATTTTTATAGCAGTTTTATCAACAATAGAATTATTTGTAAGGAAAAAATCAATTCTTGAGAATGATCGGTGCACAGCAGAGAAGAAAGTAAATTCCTTCTTAGTTGGGTTTTGAAGTCTCCAGCCATCGCTGAGGCCAAAATCCTCCATATATTCATCTATTACTTTAGCGGATCGTAATCGCCTTGTATATATCGTATTATTAGAACGATCTATTAACGGGTTCAAGACCGTGTTAAAATCACCTCCAATAATAATAGTAGAATTTGTTGCTAAATCGAGTAACCGAGAGAAAAATTCATGGAAAAAATCAGGGTCATCATTATTTGGGGCATATAAATTACCAATTGTATATACTTTATTAAATATAGTTACCTGGATAATAATATATCGGCCCTCTAAATCTGTTACTATATTATTTAGAGTAAAGAATAAATTCTTATGTATAAGTATAGAGACACCTCTTTGTCTACTATTATAGGAGGCAGAGTAAACTTGACTAAAATTTTTATCTATAAATAATTTTTCTTCTGATTTTTGTAAGTGGGTTTCTTGTAGGAGACAAATATCTGCCTTAAATTTTGAGAGATGGTCTAAAATTTTTATTCTTTTTGCCTGGGAGCGAGCGCCACACACATTCCAGGAGACCAGAACTAATTTCTGCATACAAGCAATATAGACTCAATCTTATGTATACATCTATATAAGCTGCTTATTAATATTAACATATTGTAGGATAGCAAAAGAGTAATTAGGCAATTTATATAATTTATATAAAGAGAGAGATAGCAAGTAGATAAGTATAATAGTGAAGAAACGTGGGGGGAAGTGAGTGTGAAGGAAATCTGTGGGGGATTCAACATAACAATACACCAGTAAATGGTGACCTAAGCGAGATTATTATTATTATTATTAATTTTTTTTTTAAGAATATATTTTTATATTATTATTATTATTATTATTATTATTATTACTATATAGCCTATGCATAATATAAATTCATATTCTATTTCGTAACCCATTATCCATACATATACATATACATACATATACATATACATATATATACATATATACACATATACATACACATACATATACATATACATACGTCAAATAATCACACAATGCTCGGCTCTACCAATTGTCAGTTAGAACAGCCAAAGGGTCGAGGTTGGGTTTCGGAATAGCTGGCCGTCGATATATAATTTATCAACGACCATCGAAGTCCGTTTACCCTCCTGTCTATTTTGTTTCATTATAGGAAACAGTACTTTTCGCCGCTCGTTTATCTCTCTTGGGAATTGATCATTCATCCCGAAAGATGTCCCTTTGAGCTCCCGTCCTTTACTTTTTACCAATTCTTTATGTTTAAAATGTTCGAACTTAGCAATAATAGGACGGGGCTTATTGCCCTTACGAGCTCCGAGCCGGTGTACACGGTGAAAAGAGATATTATTTACCGTCTCCTGTGGGATCTTTAGCGATGATGTCATGAATTTTTTTATCTCACTCTCTGGATTATCTGGAGAATTTTCGGATATACCTGAGAATATTAGATTTTCCCGCATACTACGGGATTGAACATCTAAGACCGTTTCCTTTAGCATTTTATTTTCCTTTTTAATCGTCTCCAACTCGGCTAGACAGCGATGAGAGAGGAGCGTAGCTCGGAGTTATCGCGTTGGAGATCGCTTACCTGTTGGCTAACGAATTCCAAACTTGCCTTTAATTCTTTGACGTCCTCGCGGATAAGACAGAGGACGTCAAGTTTTTTATTTATGGAATCCAGCATACTCACCGATACGTCGGCGGTTGCTAAATCGTCCGTGTTTGTTGACGAGTCATTTTTCCTTTTTTTTTTTCGAAGGATTATCCCGACTAGCCGCCAGATCATCCATCGCACAGCTATAAAAATAATCGTCAATAAAACGTTCGAGGGTGTCCACACTGGATAATATTTCCGATCTTTCTTAGAAAAGAAAAAAATCGAATTTATCTAATCATTAAATTCGGGTTTAATTAGAAATATAAAGCTAATTCTATTTTAGCAGCAGAGCGCCGCCATGTTAGATTTTCCCAGTCTCGCTACCGGTCACGCGATAGTCACAGCATCTCGCGATGGGAAATGTAGTTCCTACCTCCTGTTTTTTCCTCTCGCCGACCGGTGACTCTTCAACAGTCTTAACGCTCAAAATAAAACACAAAAATGCTATTTTAGTTTAGGATTCACAATTTTGAAGTATTTCCAAACCGGTGAAGTTTTGGTGAAAAACTGCTGCAAGCTAGCGCCAGTTACAGGCAAGGAGGACTCACTTAACGTCTTCCCCCTCTGCTATCGGTCGCTTGTACTCCTCTGCTTCACGAGTACTCGATTACTTGAAAAAAGGCTGGTATCGGCCCGATACCGATACCTGGTATCGGTACTCGCCCATCCCATATATGTATATATATATATATATTAGGGGTGTTAAAAAAAATCGATTCGGCGATATATCGCGATACTACATCACGCGATTCTCGAATCGATTCAATAATCGGCAGAATCAATTTTTGATTTTTTTTATTTATTTTTTTTTTATTTTATTTTTTTTTTTTAGGATTCACACCTTGAGCATGGAAGTATGTTATATGAATGGAACATTAAGCCTTAATATTTTATTTTAATGCTGTTCAAACATGAAACAGATTACAACCTCTATAAGACTGAAATTTCAGATAAATAAATAATACATTTTCATATAAATCTTACACTCTACAAGCTTACTGATTAGTATTTTCTAAATTTGAATGAAAAAAATCGCAACAATCGACTTATAAATTCGTATCGGGATTAATCGGTATCGAATCGAATCGTGACCTGTGAATCGTGATACGAATCGAATCGTCAGATACTAGGCAATTCACACCCCTATCCAGCACCAACAAGACCCCTCCTGCGTGGTTACAAAACCAGAGTCTTATCTATCCTTCCCTCCTTCCTCTCTTTAGTTTTTCCTCTGGTCACTTGAGATCTCAATTTATTGGAAGTTTGAGGTTTCTGGGGTTGGCATAAGACTCTGGTTTTGTAACCACGCAGGAGGGGTTTTGTTGGTGCTGGATTTCACTTTGATGGATTGGATGTACTGGCTTCTATGGATCTCACTCTGCCTTATCGATCCTTCCCTCCTTCCTCTCTTTAGTTTTTCCTCTGGTCTCTTGAGATCTCGCTAAATTTGCTGGAATTTAGAGGCTTCCGGGGTTGGCGTAAGACTTTATATATTACTACAATTCAGCAAACGTCAAAAACTGATTTATGGCCCCCTAGAACCAATCAGAGGCCGTTATTTTGAATTAAGCCCCGCCCCCCAGCCAATCAGAAGCCGTTATTTTGAATTAAGTCCCGCCCACATCCGCCTTCTTAGCCAATCAGAAGCCGTTATTTTGAATTAAGCACCTCCCCCTAACCAATCACAAGCGGAGGGACCACCTGTCAAAATTTGACAGGTACCCCGCCCCCCAACCAATCAGAACCCGTTATTTTGAATTAACCCCCGCCCCCTCACCACAACCCTAGCCAATCAGAAGCCGGAAGACGGCTCCTGTCAAAATTGATTGATGACATCCTGCACCCCAAGCAAACATATGTTTTCCGGTCCCCCCTCCCTTCCCCATCACAGCCCTAGCCAATCAGAAGCCGGAAGACGGCTCCTGTCAAAATTGATTGATGACATTCCGCACCCCCAGCAAACATATGTTTTCCGGTCCCCCCTCCCTTCCCCCTCACAGCCCTAGCCAACCAGAAGCCGGAAGACGGCTCCTGTCAAAATTGATTGATGACCTTCTGCACCCCCCAACAAGCATATGTTTCCGGATACCCCTCTCCCCCCTAGCAAGACCCCCCATAGTTCTACCGTCTGCTAACCATAAATTGTTTTCGTCCTGATAAAAAACTTTTCATCGTGTCACAGGAAGGACACGCCTTTTGAAGTCTTGCAGGAAGCACCCCCCGGCCCTCCTTGAAGTAGAACGGGTATCAACCGGGGGTCTCGTGGGAAGCGGCGACCCCCCTTATCACCACGATCAAACTTCACACCAAGTTGGGCGACAGGAAGCCCCCACCACCGGCGCCTCTATCGGGTATGTGCGTGCGTGAATGTAAAATAGTACGAGGCTCTCTTAATCGAGTTAAAGTGTTGTGAATAGTAAAAAAATGTTATCCATTTGCTTCTTGTTTTTTAAAATAAATAAAAGAAACTTACCGGTGTTTACGGGTACGAAGTTGCGTCTCCTTTAAAGGGTTTTTCTTTTTTTTTAAATAAAATAAAAAAACAAAGAGGATCGGTTTCTAACTGAAGGAGTTGGAAATACAGACGAAAAAATAGATTATTCGTGCGTAAAGGGTGGTTATTTAACCCATTTCAGAACAACAACCCCTATTCCTCGACTGACATTGTAAAAAAAGCTGAAACCGATGGAGAGGTCTGAGTGTCACCTCTCCGCGGTGAACAGCACCATCTAAAGGTCAAAGGATGTTACAGCCTATGATTAAGAGAGGGAGGTAGGTATTAGAATGTGATAAGTTTGTCTGTATTTTTAATTTTAATTAGAGTGAGGCATGAAATTAATCGGTTGATGTTTTGTGCGTTGTATTTGATAGCAATGTAATAAAGACATTTTGGTAGGATGAACACAATAAAGTTAGTCTACAAAAGTAAATTAGGGTATTAAAATGTTGATAATGAATGTAAAACCTAAAAATTTGATTCAAAGGTATTCAATTTGTAAATTATACATTTTGGATGACGGAACAATGTATGGCATTAGAGTAGCGAAAATTTGTTTACCTTTTTTTTTGTGTGTTTAAAAAAGATAATAATTGTACTAGTTTAAAAAAAATACTGATTTCTGGAGAGAATATGTAATCACAAACTCAGGTAGGAACTGCATGTGGACATTATTGGTCAGACGTCTGCTTCTTTTTAAAACTAAGAGAATTGAAAGTATGAAACTTTGAGTTTCTTGATACGTTAATAGATTTATACTCTACTTAACCCTTAATCTTTAATCTTAAAGCCGATCTTTGCAACAATTTAACCAAAATCAGCTTCTTATTACTAGATTAACACCTTAGTCTCTTACAAAGGGTATTCCTGTAAGCCCTTGGCTAATAGTTTTTTAGAAAGGATCCACGGTTTGAATTTATGACACCATAGATGTATTTGTACATGAAGAAGGGTGTGTACACTTTTATTTTAATTTTAATTAGAGTGAGGCGTGAAATTAATCGGTTGATGTTTTGTGCGTTGTATTTGATAGCAATGTAATAAAGAAATCTCGGTAGGATGAACACAATAAAGTTAGTATAATTTTGTCTACAAAAGTAAACTAGGGTATTAAAATGTTGATAATGAATGTAAAACCTAAGCCGATCTTTGCAACAATTTAACCAAAATCAGCTTCTTATTAGTAGATTAACACCTTAGTCTCTTACAAAGGGTATTCCTGTAAGCCCTTGGCTAATAGTTTTTTTTAGAAAGGATCCACGGCTTGAATTTATGACACCATAGATGTATTTGTACATGAAGAAGGGTGTGTACACTTTTATTTTAGGGCTGTAGCAATTCAAAATGGAATTTTCCACATTTACCAGATTTAAAGACATACTTATATGTTATCCTAAATGTGATTCACTGTGCAAAATAATAATACTAATGACGCTAAATCACGAAAATACAAATAATTCCTATAAAACAAAAGAGGAACCTCACGACGAGGCGTTGCCCAAGTTCGAGTTGTAAACCTGCTTTGGGCATATACATTTTCTACAAATGTACCACTGAGAATATTTGCAAGCTTGTAAATAAAATACTAAAGGGTTACCAACATGAAAAAATAAATTTTTTGAGCTTTTAGCTGTGTTAAAATGCTCTTACTATACCAAATACATGACCGAATTGGAGTTTTCCTCCATTCGCCCCTCTCTGAGAAATTCTGCTCTACAAAACACCAGCCCCAACCTGAGAAAACAAGCAGCTGGCGGTCTTTGACATCATAAGGTTACCCTCTCTCACATTTTTGTCGTACGTCTAGCTATGTATTTTATGTTTTTGAGCTGTTGTATATAAGATTGTGTTGTACATAAGAATTTCACCCCCTCTTACGTTTTTGATGCGTTATAAAACTAATAAATGTACTGATTTTTTTTTTTTAAAAGGATTAGGCTTAGAGAAGGTTTTGGTGGCACTCTCATGAGCTGATTGCGCAAGTTGTTTTAGCCCCTCTGCAGATGCGTACACGTATAAAATGTTATTTTTCTGTTTCTAGTTTTGTTACCGCTAGTGCTATAATTTGTGTCTATGCGATTTTACCGCCCTGATTGTGAAATAACAGCTACTATATTACTTAATTTGAATGAATAATATTATTTAAGACGTCTACCCATCTAACGCTTTAAAAATAGCGACATAATTCAGATAAAAATATTATTCGTACTATATTGTTTTTTTTTTTACAATAGTTTCTGAGTTCTCACAATAGGTGTTCGATGATACTATTTTATAGTTTTATGTTTTTCTTACCGGTATGATTAACTTGTATTACATTTATGACGTTTCGCTATCATCTTAAAACACATCTTTGCATCGTTTTAAGGTGGCCGGTGTATTTTGTACAAATAATATATGATGGCGCGTACGTGAAGAAGGATGATGTAGTTTTATTTTTGCTTTGTTTCCGTTTTAGTTTTTATCTGATTATGTATGAATGAAATATCTTCTAATTATTAACTCGGATTCTTTCAATGGATAGCCCTGTAAGGCTTAGGATTGTAGTTTTTTAGGAAGTATTCGGGTATGAAATATGTTTTTATTATGTTCGGGACATGGTGCGTACGTGAAGAAGGATGATGTAGTTTTATTTTTGCTTTGTTTCCGTTTTAGTTTTTTAGATGGGTGAAGGCATCGTTTTAAGGTGCCAGGTGTATTTTGTGCAAATAATATAGGGATACTTACTTTTTATTTCTATGTGTACTTGTATAAACGGTTATTTTTCTGTTTCTAGTTTTGTTACCGCTAGTGCTATAATTTGTGTCTATACGATTTTTATCGGATGTCTCTATGTATTTTTGTTGTTGTTTAAGTTTATGAGGTTTGTATATACGAATGCGCTGTGTGAAAAAGGGTTTTACGCTCTAACGGTCTTGTAATATTAAAAAAAACTAATAAATATACTGTTTTTGAAATCTTTAAGCTGTTGTTTGTAAGAGTCTTCTGTCTTGATGTTAGCCTTTTTATTTGATGATGTATGAATGAAATATCTTCTAATTATTACCATGGCTTCTTTCAATGGATACCCCTGTAAGGCTTAGGATTGTAGTTTTTTAGAAAGTATTCTGGTATGAAATATGTTTTTATTATGTTCGGGACATGGTGCGTATGTGAAGAAGGGTGATGTAGTTTTATTTTTGTTTTGTTTCCGTTTTAGTTTTTTAGGGGGGATGCAGGCATCGTTTTAAGGTGCCAGGTGTATTTTGCGCAAATAATATATGGATACTTACTTTTTATTTTTGTTACCGATAGTGCTTTGTTTCGTGAAACCCTTATGTTTTGTTTTGTTTCTTGTTTTTCTAACTTACCCTTCGAGGATAAATAAAACGTCTTTAGACTTATCGCTTCAATTCGCTATCAATTTGTACTCGTACATTTACCTACTTTTGCTTTTAGGCGTATGTTAGTTACTTGTATATGAGTGCGTATTCTAACTTTCCCATTCACTTCTTGGTTCCATTCCATCACCCCTGCGAGACCGGACTCGTCTACTTAATATCACTAAAGTCTGTTCAAAAATCATTGGATACCCTGTCAGAGCCTTATCTTCCTTTTGTGACCGAATCCTGCTCGATCCCTCTCACCCACTTCATCGAATGTTTGAGTGGCTTCCATCATCTCAGCAGGCTGAGACGCCCCACTCTGACGAAGACAGCGGCGGAGAAGGAGGAGGAGGACTACATTTGTCCCCAGATCACTAAAATGTCTTGAACAGTGACCCCCCATCCCGGGCCAAATTGCGACAGACTGACTGACACGTAGCACTTTAGTGTGAAGCACGGAGCACTTTCTTTTGTTTGTTTTTTTATTGTTATTTATTATTTTTCGTATTTTTTTTTATTTTATTTATTTATTTATTTTTTTAATGTTCATTGGTTTCATGTTTTGTTTTTTTAACTTCCCCCTCGAGGACAAATAAAAGCGTTTTTGAATTGAATTGAATATTTAATTACTTGTGGTATTTTATTCATTTTTAAGTTATCTGGTTTACTTGGTATCATTTTAAGCTGTATGATGTATTTTATGTTAATATATGGATACTTATGTACACATCTACTTCTTATTCATTTCAGATCCGTTTTTATTCGTATATTTACCTACTTTTGATATTAAGTTTACGATGGCTTAGACTGTTTGAATGCGCTGTATAAAATAAACTCGAGTTGAGTTAGTTAGGTACTGTTTTTTTGTTTTTTGTTTTTTATAAAGTCAAATTATTACCTTTATGAAACTTTTTAGTTCTCCTTACGCTTTACTATGAAATGTTTCAAAATACTCGGTCCCTCCAAAACAAAGCAAAACAAAACGTGTTTACACATTTTTACGGATTTAAAAAAATTCTAGGCGTGACTTTGCCGAGTATTAAATGCCCGCTTGTATTTTTATTGAATGCGTACGTATACCGTTAAAATTTGTAATTCATATTTACCTACTCGATTCCTGTATTGACTAATTATTCGTGAGGCTAACGTTTTACAATTTAAAGTTATTCCGAGAGTTTACTCTCTAGCGACGTCTTTACACGCTTTAAACGTCGGCTTAGACCCCTTGTGTCTTTACTGATGAATATTATCGTTAAATGTTTTATCCCGGATTAAAACAGGGGGGACTTATTCAAAGATGTTTTATTTTACGGTAAATGTTTTTATAATAGTCGCATATTGATTTTAATGTGCGAAGGAATCAAGGAGACTCTCTGACTTTCATTTTTAAAAAAATCTGTTGTTTTAGCGCCACCAACCTTTTTTTTTTTTTTTGGTAAAAATCCACGCCCCCTGTGGGGGTCTCGTGCTAATAAAGACCACTCGGCCGTCATCTAACACTCCCCCTTCGAGAAAAAAAAACCTAACAATGCGAACGTTTAATAATCTTTGAGGAGATTTAGCAGTGCCACCACCTCTGGGGGATCGAGTTAGAACGATCTGGACATCCCCACGACTCTCCAGAAGTATGCAGATTTTCAGCGAGCCGCCAAATCTTACAACATCTAGTCCTGAGCGTTCGGACGTCGAAGAGGATGAGGCAAACGTAACCTTTATCGACGGACCCTACCGGAGTTCCAGCCCCGTGACCGCTTGCAACTTATCCTCAACATCGTCTACTGACTTCGGGTCTACGGCATCCATCCCGGTAAACTACTTTTGACGAATCGATGTAGCCTACTAACATCGATAATAGTAATAATAATAATAAAAAAAGGAGGGTTACCTACGTTTATATTTACAGATGATAGACCCTATTGCTGAGGAAGAGGAGAACAATCCTCCGCCCGGGTCTCCTCAACCCGATGATCGCCCGACTGAGGACGGTACGGAAAGTAACGTTTCCTCTCTTGAGACCTCCGTGGACGACGACGACTCGCTAACCAGTCTACCGAAGGCTTCTGCCGGGCCTAAGGAGAGGGAGGGTGAATTGGTTTGGGACTACTCGCCGGACGTCTGGGTAATAAATGCAAGATATAATTGTATTAAGCAGACTGTTAGCTATATGTTGATGAGCGCTATCCATAAATATAGCAGAGAGAATTGCTCCGGATGTGATTTAAAATTACCGAGCCAATTAAGACATCCCTGCTTATTTTATGATCGGGAACCGTATTATCTTGCTAGGAATTTTGAAGGTATCATGAAACTACTATGTAACGGACGTTTTCTGTCGACGATTCACCGTATCTTAACCATAACCCATCGTGAGACGACTACCGAGGAAGTCCAACGCATCGTAGAATTTGTGCTACACGACTACGTTCATGAGCGTATGGTGTTAGACAGAATTAAGATCGTTCTCGATAACTGTTGGGACGGAGGACTGAGCCATGAACAGCTAGATCTGATCGCAGATTGGTACCTGTGAGGTGGGGGAATCTTTTTCGAAAGCTTGCATAATTGGATGGAAATTGTAGAGAAAACCATTTCACACACGTCCGTTGAGAACAAAACTGTTGGAAAATGATTTTGATGAATGAAATAGTAAGATCTTTATCATCCAAGTTATTTGAAGAACCGTGTAAACATGACTAACACGATGGAATATGTATTGAATAATTGGTGTAACCATGATATTAAAGCGGGACATTTGATGACCGTCATGATATTGTTTATTGACTGTGCTAAATATTGTTACGACAACGACGAGTCTTTTAATCTAAAAAATAAAATGAAAAACTTCCAAACTGTTATTGAAAGCAAGGTGCGTCCCTATGTTTTATTTGATGTGCTTTATAATGTATCACATGTCTTTTTGTTGACGTCCCTTGTAACTAAATAAAAAATATATCTGTATGGATTAAAATCATGTTTGTCGTTTGTTTTCTTATCGAGTTTTAGACCTCCGGTGGAGCAAGGAAGTGGCGAGGGGGTGCGTGGATAGGAATTAAAAAAACTATCAAACTTCTAGTGATAAAGACTTCTTTAGTTTCTCTTTTTTTTTTTTTTTTTTTTTTTTTAAAAGGTTGGTGGCGCTAAAACAACAGATTTTTTTTAAAATGAAAGTCAGAGAGTGTCCTTGATTCCTTCGCACATTAAAATCAATATGCAACTATTATAAAAACATTTACCGTAAAATAAAACATCTTTGAATAAGTCCCCCCTGTTTTAATCCGGGATAAAACATTTAACGATAATATTCATCAGTAAAGACACAAGGGGTCTAAGCCGACGTTTAAAGCGTGTAAAGAATTTTTTAAAATCCGTAAAAATGTGTAAACACGTTTTGTTTTGCTTTGTTTTGGAGGGACCGAGTATTTTGAAACATTTCATAGTAAAGCGTAAGGAGAACTAAAAAGTTTCATAAAGGTAATAATTTGACTTTATAAAAAAAACAAAAAACAAAAAAACAAAACAGTACCTAACTAACTCAACTCGAGTTTATTTTATACAGCGCATTCAAACAGTCTAAGCCATCGTAAACTTAATATCAAAAGTAGGTAAATATACGAATAAAAACGGATCTGAAATGAATAAGTAGATGTGTACATAAGTATCCATATATTAACATAAAATACATCATACAGCTTAAAATGATACCAAGTAAACCAGATAACTTAAAAATGAATAAAATACCACAAGTAATTAAATATTCAATTCAATTCAAAAACGCTTTTATTTGTCGTCGAGGGGGAAGTTAAAAAAACAAAACATGAAACCAATGAACATTAAAAAAAAAAATAAAAAAAAATAAATAAAAAAAATACGAAAAATAATAAATAACAATAAAAAAAAACAAAAGAAAGTGCTCCGTGCTTCACACTAAAGTGCTACGTGTCAGTCAGTCTGTCGCAATTTGGCCCAGGGATGGGGGGTCACTGTTCAAGAGATTTTAGTGATCTGGGGACAAATGTAGTCCTCCTCCTTCTCCGCCGCTGTCTTCGTCAGAGTGGGGCGTCTCAGCCTGCTGAGATGATGGAAGCCACTCAAACATTCGATGAAGTGAGTGAGAGGGATCGAGCAGGATTCGGTCACAAAAGGAAGATAAGGCTCTGACAGGGTATCCAATGATTTTTGAACAGACTTTAGTGATATTAAGTAGACGAGTCCGGTCTCGCAGGGGTGATGGAATGGAACCAAGAAGTGAATGGGAAAGTTAGAATACGCACTCATATACAAGTAACTAACATACGCCTAAAAGCAAAAGTAGGTAAATGTACGAGTACAAATTGATCAGAAATCAATAAGTATCCATATATTATTTGTACAAAATACACCGGCCACCTTAAAACGATGCAAAGATGTGTTTTAAGATGATAGCGAAACGTCATAAATGTAATACAAGTTAATCAAACCGGTAAGAAAAACATAAAACTATAAAATAGTATCATCGAACACCTATTGTGAGAACTCAGAAACTATTGTAAAAAAAAACCCAATATAGTACGAATAATATTTTTATCTGAATTATGTCGCTTTTTTTAAAGCGTTAGATGGGTAGACGTCTTAAATAATATTATTCATTCAAATTAAGTAATATAGTAGCTGTTATTTCACAATCAGGGCGGTACGTTAGCTGGCTTCTTAGCATAAAGGGTTGTGAGATAGAGTCCTGCCTCAGGCCTTGTTGGGTAGACTTTGCGTGTTCTCCCAAATTCCTGAAAAAAACACACAAAAAAAACACGCGTAGTAGGTAAATTAAAGAGTCCCGATGTGTAAATATGCGTGTAAAAATTGTTTACCTACGCGTACCATCGGAAAGTAAGCGCAATTCGTAAGGAAAAAAAAAAATCGTTCAATCAAAAGTTAAATGTCTCTTAGTCATACAAGATACACGTTTGTTCACTATATGTTTAGGTAAATTGCTGCAAAGAGCGGTTTTAAGATTAAAAAAGATCGTCGCGGTAGATTGTTACGCTCTGATTAAATCTCGTAGTTTTGTGTTTTAAACCCTGGGGTGATTTAGTATAGCTAATCTTACAGACTATCATATTCAATAATATCTTATAGGCTAATTTAACAATGGGTATTTCTAAGTATTTAAAAGAAGAAAAAAAAACTCACAAAGACTTGGGATCTCTTAGTTCGAATACGTCGTGCAGCGATAAAACTATTTAGAGTGTTAAACGTGCTACATCATCGCTAGCGATAAGTCTAAAGACGTTTTATTTATCCTCGAAAGGTAAGTTAGAAAAACAAGAAACAAAACAAAACATAAGGGTTTCACGAAACAAAGCACTATCGGTAACAAAAATAAAAAGTAAGTATCCATATATTATTTGCGCAAAATACACCTGGCACCTTAAAACGATGCCTGCATCCCCCCTAAAAAACTAAAACGGAAACAAAACAAAAATAAAACTACATCACCCTTCTTCACGTACGCACCATGTCCCGAACATAATAAAAACATATTTCATACCAGAATACTTTCTAAAAAACTACAATCCTAAGCCTTACAGGGGTATCCATTGAAAGAAGCCATGGTAATAATTAGAAGATATTTCATTCATACATCATCAAATAAAAAGGCTAACATCAAGACAGAAGACTCTTACAAACAACAGCTTAAAGATTTCAAAAACAGTATATTTATTAGTTTTTTTTAATATTACAAGACCGTTAGAGCGTAAAACCCTTTTTCACACAGCGCATTCGTATATACAAACCTCATAAACTTAAACAACAACAAAAATACATAAGAGACATCCGATAAAAATCGTATAGACACAAATTATAGCACTAGCGGTAACAAAACTAGAAACAGAAAAATAACCGTTTATACAAGTACACATAGAAATAAAAAGTAAGTATCCCTATATTATTTGCACAAAATACACCTGGCACCTTAAAACGATGCCTTCACCCATCTAAAAAACTAAAACGGAAACAAAGCAAAAATAAAACTACATCATCCTTCTTCACGTACGCACCATGTCCCGAACATAATAAAAACATATTTCATACCCGAATACTTTCTAAAAAACTACAATCCTAAGGCTTACAGGGCTATCCATTGAAAGAATCCGAGTTAATAATTAGAAGATATTTCATTCATACATAATCAGATAAAAACTAAAACGGAAACAAAGCAAAAATAAAACTACATCATCCTTCTTCACGTACGCGCCATATTCCTAACAGAATAAAAACATATTTCATACCCAGATACTTTCTAAAAAACTACAATCCTAAGCCTTACAGGGCTATCCATTGAAAGAATCCGAGCTAATAATTAGAAGATATTTCATTCATACATATTCAGATAAAAAGGCTAACATCAAGATAGAAGACTCTTACAATCAACAGCTTAAAGATTTCAAAAGTATGATCCCCACAATACATTCCCCCTCCACATCCTAAATCAGTTACTGCTTTTAAAAAAAGAGTTTGCGATTACAAGTCCTTTTCATAAATCAGTTTAAGAAAAACAAAAAAACAGTATATTTATTAGTTTTTTAAATATTACAAAAACGATAGAGGATAAAACCCATTTCCACACAGCGCATTCGTATATACAAACCTCATAAACTTAAACAACAAAAATACATAGAGACATCCGATAAAAATCGCATAGACACAAATTATAGCACTAGCGGTAACAAAACTAGAAACAGAAAAATAACATTTTATACGTGTACGCATCTGCAGAGGGGCTAAAACAACTTGCGCACTCAGCTCATGAGAGTGCCACCAAAACCTTCTCTAAGCCTAATCCTTTTAAAAAAAAAAATCAGTACATTTCTTAGTTTTATAACGCATCAAAAACGTAAGAGGGGGTGAAATTCTTATGTACAACACAATCTTATATACAACAGCTCAAAAACATAAAATACATAGCTAGACGTACGACAAAAACGTGAGAGAGGGTAACCTTATGATGTCAAAGACCGCCAGCTGCTTGTTTTCTCAGGTTGGGGCTGGTGTTTTGTAGAGCAGAATTTCTCAGAGAGGGGCGAATGGAGGAAAACTCCAATTCGGTCATGTATTTGGTATAGTAAGAGCATTTTAACACAGCTAAAAGCTCAAAAAATTTATTTTTTCATGTTGGTAACCCTTTAGTATTTTATTTACAAGCTTGCAAATATTCTCAGTGGTACATTTGTAGAAAATGTATATGCCCAAAGCAGGTTTACAACTCGAACTTGGGCAACGCCTCGTCGTGAGGTTCCTCTTTTGTTTTATAGGAATTATTTGTATTTTCGTGATTTAGCGTCATTAGTATTATTTTGCACAGTGAATCACATTTAGGATAACATATAAGTATGTCTTTAAATCTGGTAAATGTGGAAAATTCCATTTTGAATTGCTACAGCCCTAAAATAAAAGTGTACACACCCTTCTTCATGTACAAATACATCTATGGTGTCATGAATTCAAGCCGTGGATCCTTTCTAAAAAAAACTATTAGCCAAGGGCTTACAGGAATACCCTTTGTAAGAGACTAAGGTGTTAATCTACTAATAAGAAGCTGATTTTGGTTAAATTGTTGCAAAGATCGGCTTTAAGATTAAAGATTAAGGGTTAAGTAGAGTATAAATCTATTAACGTATCAAGAAACTCAAAGTTTCATACTTTCAATTCTCTTAGTTTTAAAAAGAAGCAGACGTCTGACCAATAATGTCCACATGCAGTTCCTGCCTGAGTTTGTGATTACATATTCTCTCCAGAAATCAGTATTTTTTAAACTAGTACAATTATCTTTTTTAAACACACACAAAAAAAAAAAAAAAAAAGGTAAACATATTTTCGCTACTCTAATGCCATACATTGTTCCGTTATCCAAAATTTATAATTTACAAATTGAATACCTTTGAATCAAATTTTTAGGTTTTACATTCATTATCAACATTTTAATACCCTAGTTTACTTTTGTAGACAAAATTATACTAACTTTATTGTGTTCATCCTACCGAGATTTCTTTATTACATTGCTATCAAATACAACGCACAAAACATCAACCGATTAATTTCACGCCTCACTCTAATTAAAATTAAAATAAAAGTGTACACACCCTTCTTCATGTACAAATACATCTATGGTGTCATAAATTCAAACCGTGGATCCTTTCTAAAAAAAACTATTAGCAAAGGGCTTACAGGAATACCCTTTGTAAGAGACTAAGGTGTTAATCTAGTAATAAGAAGCTGATTTTGGTTAAATTGTTGCAAAGATCGGCTTTAAGATTAAAGATTAAGGGTTAAGTAGAGTATAAATCTATTAACGTATCAAGAAACTCAAAGTTTCATACTTTCAATTCTCTTAGTTTTAAAAAGAAGCAGACGTCTGACCAATAATGTCCACATGCAGTTCCTACCTGAGTTTGTGATTACATATTCTCTCCAGAAATCAGTATTTTTTTAAACTAGTACAATTATCTTTTTTAAACACACAAAAAAAGGTAAACAAATTTTCGCTACTCTAATGCCATACATTGTTCCGTCATCCAAAATGTATAATTTACAAATTGAATACCTTTGAATCAAATTTTTAGGTTTTACATTCATTATCAACATTTTAATACCCTAATTTACTTTTGTAGACTAACTTTATTGTGTTCATCCTACCAAAATGTCTTTATTACATTGCTATCAAATACAACGCACAAAACATCAACCGATTAATTTCATGCCTCACTCTAATTAAAATTAAAAATACAGACAAACTTATCACATTCTAATACCTACCTCCCTCTCTTAATCATAGGCTGTAACATCCTTTGACCTTTAGATGGTGCTGTTCACCGCGGAGGGGTGACACTCAGACCTCTCCATCGGTTTCAGCTTTTTTTACAATGTCAGTCGAGGAATAGGGGTTGTTGTTCTGAAATGGGTTAAATAACCACCCTTTACGCACGAATAATCTATTTTTTCGTCTGTATTTCCAACTCCTTCAGTTAGAAACCGATCCTCTTTATTTTTTTATTTTATTTAAAAAAAAAGAAAAACCCTTTAAAGGAGACGCAACTTCGTACCCGTAAACACCGGTAAGTTTCTTTTATTTATTTTAAAAAACAAGAAGCAAATGGATAACATTTTTTTAATATTCACAACACTTTAACTCGATTAAGAGAGCCTCGTACTATTTTACATTCACGCACGCACATACCCGATAGAGGCGCCGGTGGTGGGGGCTTCCTGTCGCCCAACTTGGTGTGAAGTTTGATCGTGTTGATAAGGGGGGTCGCCGCTTCCCACGAGACCCCCCGGTTGATACCCGTTCTACTTCAAGGAGGGCCGGGGGGTGCTTCCTGCAAGACTTCAAAAGGCGTGTCCTTCCTGTGACACGATGAAAAGTTTTTTATCAGGACGAAAACAATTTATGGTTAGCAGACGGTAGAACTATGGGGGGTCTTGCTAGGGGGGAGAGGGGTATCCGGAAACATATGCTTGTTGGGGGGTGCAGAAGGTCATCAATCAATTTTGACAGGAGCCGTCTTCCGGCTTCTGGTTGGCTAGGGCTGTGAGGGGGAAGGGAGGGGGGACCGGAAAACATATGTTTGCTGGGGGTGCGGAATGTCATCAATCAATTTTGACAGGAGCCGTCTTCCGGCTTCTGATTGGCTAGGGCTGTGATGGGGAAGGGAGGGGGGACCGGAAAACATATGTTTGCTGGGGGTGCAGGATGTCATCAATAAATTTTGACAGGAGCCGTCTTCCGGCTTCTGATTGGCTAGGGTTGTGAGGGGGCGGGGGTTAATTCAAAATAACGGGTTCTGATTGGTTGGGGGGCGGGGTACCTGTCAAATTTTGACAGGTGGTCCCTCCGCTTGTGATTGGTTAGGGGGAGGTGCTTAATTCAAAATAACGGCTTCTGATTGGCTAAGAAGGTGGATGTGGGCGGGGCTTAATTCAAAATAACGGCTTCTGATTGGCTGGGGGCGGGGCTTAATTCAAAATAACGGCCTCTGATTGGTTCTAGGGGGCCATAAATCAGTTTTTGACGTTTGCTGAATTGTAGTAATATATGACTTTGATTTTGTAATCATGGGGAAGGCAGGAAGTGTTTGGTCGGTGCTGGATTTCACTTTGATTTATCTTTCTTTTCTCTTAATTTTTTTCTGACCTTTTCTCTGGTCTCCTGACCATTTAAACCTCACGACTCTGGCAAGATTCTGAAGTACCTGGTTAAGGCGAAGGGTAATGGGATATTTATAAGGCTTTAGGTGAATTAATGAGTATAAATTTATACGTATTTGCACGCACACGCACGCAAACGCACGCACGCAAACGCACACACGCAAACGCACGCACACACACACACACACACAACAAAGAGCAATGATGATAAGACGTTGAATCGGTAAGACTACCGAATGAACAATTCTGAGCTCTTAAAAAAAGAAAAAAAAAAGAAAAAAGAAAAACAATGACATTATCAAATTCATTCTGGACAAAATATTAACTTTTTTACTGCTGAAAATGGCTCAATCAGTCAAGCATCCCTTTAACAATACTTGTCAGAAATGTATCTTATTCAATGGCATGGAGATGAGCTGTTACTGTTAGACGAGCGGCTCCACACCATATACCACACTTGCTATCTTAGGATCACCAGATTGTCAAAATTAAAAACCTGGACCCTACAATTACGCTGAAAATAAAATACACAAATTCTCACCAGGTACTATTTATAACAAATTTAATCACTAGTCAGTCTGGTGATTATTGTTTGTTGAATTGCTTTAGCTAATGCTTAATGCTAGCTTGCTATCTACTAGGGGTGTTAAAAAAAATCGATTCGGCGATATATCGCGATACTACATCGCGCGATTCTCGAATCGATTCAATAAGGGCAGAATCGATTTTTTTTTTTTTTTTTTTTTTTTTTTTTTTTTTTTTTTTTTTTTAGGATTCACACCTTGAGCATGGAAGAATGTTATATGAACGGAACATTAAGCCTTAATATTTTATTTTAATGCTGTTCAAACATGAAACAGATTACAACCTCTATAAGACTGAAATTTCAGATAAATAAATAATACATTTTCATATAAATCTTACACTCTACAAGCTTACTGATTAGTATTTTCTAAATTTGAATGAGAAAAAATCGCAACAATCGACTTATAAATTCGTATCGGGATTAATCGGTATCGAATCGAATCGTGACCTGTGAATCGTGATACGAATCGAATCGTCAGGTACTAGGCAATTCACACCCCTACTATCTACTATCTACCATGCCGGTCCCACATTGCAACATTGGAAATATTGTCATAAAAACTTATCAGCTTGCGTTGAATCTGACCGGCAACCACATTAGGCTAGTAGTAGGACTACATTTAACACGGAAGCAAGAACTCGTGCTAGTTCCGGTATGACAAAAACACCCCTGTTAGCGATTAGATGTACAGTCTTCCCTCGCTATAACGCGGTTCACTTTTCGCGGTCTCGCTGTATCGTGGATTTTTTTTAAAGTGCAATTTTGCATATTTTTTTACAGTAATATACCCATTTTATAAAATTTATGAAGGTTTGAACATTGTCAATGTTTGAACAAGAGAGAAATGTGAGAACATGTAAATGCCTCAATGAGAAAAGTGTATAAATTGTGCGGTCGGGGATTTTAGAGCCTTAAAACATTTATAAGAGTTGTAAAACATAAAGCTAACTACTTCGCGGATTTAATTTATTGCGGGTATTTTTTGGAACCTAACCCCAGCGGAAAACGAGGGAACACTAGTTAGATTCATCTTATGAATCACTATGACAACCATGTGTTTGGCATACACATTCCCTAAACAATTGGCTTGCTAACTGGACTTAAAAAAAAAAAAAAAAAAAAAGGCAAGACGAGACATGCGTAAATAGCGAGACAAAACAAATCGGGCTGACAAAATCCACCAGGACTCGGGACACGAAGCTCAAAACAGGATGTTTGACACCTGCCTAAGTTAACTAGCCAGCTTTATAGCTGAAGGAGTTGCCCACCTAATAGTCAGACGTGCTGGATGCCATTTTTACACTGAGGAAGATGCAATGACATCAACAAACGGTACTGTGAATGATTGGTAGAGTCCTAATTCAATGAAAATGGCCTATATCCCGCACAACCCTACGAATGTGTTCATTTCATACTTATGAAACCTGTGCTGTACTCCGGGTTCCCCCTCACCCATGTGCTATTGAATAGTTGTGAATAAGAACATAAACAAATATCATTTCCACAATTCTACTAGTTCAAGTAGACTAGTTCAAGGCTTTTCAGAGCTTGTCATTAAGCAGATTTCGAGAGCTTCCTTCGAAACAAAAAGATCAAAGTATTAGTAAATAACGCTGATAGTCAAGTCTCTGTCAGTTTATGATATTTTGATATCACTTTTGTCATTACATTTTAACCTGAGAAAAACAATAAGTAGGTATTTTTCTTCCTATAGGATCCCAACAGTTTCCCAAGTGTGACATGGATCGACCTGGGAAACAACGTGGACATCTTCTCCCTGCCTCAGCCTTTCCTGATCAGCCTGAGGAAGCGCTGTCCCAAGCAGGGCAACCTGCCCACCATCCTGGAGTTTGGTGAGAGTCAGGCCAGCGAGCCCCCCGAGAGACTGAGAGGTATCGCCGAAGACGAGGAGACCGACGACACCAACAGGACCGAAAGCATGGGAGAGCTGCGGTCCGAGGTGGAGGAGGAGCTGGACGGCGAGCTGGAGATCGAGGAGATGATGGAGGAGCTTCTGGACTTCGACAGGGAGGCGCAAGGGAAGGAGGACGAAGACGAGAGCATGTGGACGGTCGAGGAGCAGAGGAAAGCGAGGAGGAGGAGGACACGCGAAGAAGAGTTGAGGCCGGGTCGGACGGCGGTGATGGCGCGGGACGAGGATGACACACAGAGCCGCTCTTCCCCGTTGTCTTGCTCCAGCCAATCACAGCCCTCCTCTGCAGCTGCAGAGCCAATGAGGGCGGAGGAGGATGATTTTGACAATGTGACTGACCAATCAGAGCACTTGACCTGATTGCTGCTGCTTTCTCCTCTCTGCTTAAATGATTTCTCCGGCTGTGGCGAGCTACACGTGGCAGGAGCAAGGGAAGACTTGCTCCCAGCTTGAACAAGCCAGATTTAACCAGCTGAAGCAAGGTGGCAAACGATTGGACAACAACGGTCCTGATAGGGATCTGTCAGTTATAAATTACAGAGGGAGCCTAATGCATAAAACCCACTAAGTAATTAGGGTTTGAGTCGGGACCTTCTGGTAACTTCATAGTACCTTCATGTGCCTGGAATGTGTCCCATTAACCGTTAGGTGTCTGTGATGAGAAATATTAAGCCCTCAAAATACGAACCTGTCGTCCCTGACAGCAAATTATGCATGTTTTTCAAATTACCGTAACTCCTGAACTGTTAGCGCTAGCAACGTAATTCCAACGGCTTCTGAAAGCAGAGAAGTGGAGGTTTAAGTCGATGCCTCATACATTATGGTAGTTTGCAGAATGTCATGTGAGGAGGATAAGGAAGTCATGCGTCAGAGGGGAGTGACCTCAAATCACCATAAATTCGGAACAGTTTGTGATAGCTACATAATTGACCTTACCCGTAACGCATGCCCGCATGACCTAGTAAACCAATCAAGACGCAAGACATCATGTCTGCGACGGCACGTGCGTTTTGCTGCGGACAAACAAAAGCAATCCAGCTCCTGGTAGTGCATTGCGTCACGTGGTTGTCCAAAGCCAAGAAAAAATAAATAAAATGGTTAAACGCTGTAGTACAGCTTGTGTAAGAGTGATAGCCGTTATCCCAATTGACTAACCGGCATCCTGCTGTAGTCACGGCTTGTGTAAGAAACAACTACGAAAAATGTCTGCGCTGGATCAAACTTTGTTGAAGACCACACACACGACCAGTCGAATCCCTCCAAAATGAGCAGAAACTACAATGTCTGCACGAAGGTAATGTTCTCCCTTGTTGTTTTTAGCTAAGGCTAACGATAGCTCCGGGTAGCTAACTATCCACACGTTTGTTGACTTACTATTTACTAAAAATGCCAACAAAACATTGAAACTATGAGGTAATATACTATAAATTCATTCTTAAACTGCTTGACAAGAATAATATCCAAAAACTTCAGTTTTGCCGACAGTCGGTCGAAGTCAGTGAGGCGACTCGGTCTTTTCCTGACTTCTGCTGCGGCAGACAGCGATGCGTATTTCCTTTTGGTTTTTAGCAAAATTGCATGGTGAGGGAGTGAAGATACCCTTCACTAAAAAATTTAACCCCCCCTTTGCTTGCTTCTAAGAGAAATATCAGCGTCCTGAAAATACCTGACCGAGAAATCACAAGGAAGATTTGACAACTTTTCCGTGACTGTGAATGCACTTCAGCTCATCTCGACCGGTAAATGTCGGAGGGCGCTGCTCGTTGCATTTAGTGGGCAGGGAGGGGCGTGTCACGGTAAGGTCAATTCCAACGGATTCTGAGAGCGGAGAAGCGGAGCTTTACGTTGAGAGAAAAAAGCTATGAAAATAGGATGTTGAAAATGCTATCCACTTTTAATCAATGCAGAATCAGATAGATTAGGAAGAGGACAAGAATCAAAAGTTAAAGTTAAATGGGGTCAGGGGAACTAAAACGAATTGAGCAGCTGATTGCTCACTGTCCTCGGCTGACAGTTTATAATTACATCCATGCATGCTAGCTTCTGGATTTCAACAATTTGATTTTTGCAACCACTTTACCTGCATTCAATCAATGAATAGCTTAAAAAAACAACAACAACAACAACATACGTACATGTGGGCTGATGTTAGATTTGGTTGTAGTCTGCTCGTAATTGTGGACTTCAAACAGTGATTAGATGCCATCCAGATTCTTGTTTAGGAACATAACACTGACCGTTGTGCTGATTGTAATAATGCTTCCCAATATTAATCAACCTAATATAAGCTACCGGTACTCCATGCTAATTGAGTAATGTGCTCATTTTACTTAATATCAAACAAAAAGTTGAGAAGTTTTGAATTTGGTCGATCATTTCTATTGTAGCAATACTTCTTGTCCATACTTTTTACAGCATAGCATTGAAAAGCCTGTGCCCCATTTGTAAGGAACGGCAAATTGCAATGGAAAATGTGCCAAATTTTTACTCGATGCTGATGTTAAGGAATATAAACCAACTTTCTAACAGTATGAAGTATAGTGGAAAGAAATGTTGTTACAACTGAGAAATAAACAGCAAACACCACTTTCTGAACTTTTTAGTCACCTGTTCATATTGATTTGGAGTACATCCTCTTACTCTTACACTATATAGTGCATAGCATATGGGTCAATAGGCTTCTTTCATTAATTGTTCTGTCATCCATCCATCCATCCATCCATCCATCCATTTTCTTAACCGCTTACTCTGTAATCATATTCTAAAATAGAATCCGGTACTAAAATCGATAAATTAGAGGTACTCCCGTTTAAATCAGAGGTGTAAACCATTATACTAATTATAATAACAATGCATCAGATTTATATCGTGCTTTTCTATACTATCCATCCATCCATTTTCTTAACCGCTTGCTCCTCACAAGGGTCGCGGGGGTGCTGGAGCCTATCCCATCTGACTTCGGTACACCCTCAACTGGTTACCAGCCAATTGCAGGGTGTTTTCTATACTAATAATTAAAAATATTCCATGTTATGGAGTAGAGGAATATTAGCTGTAATCTCCATGTTACACCTCAAAAATCTTGCAAGTTCCCCAGAATTTTAATGCTGCTTTATTGTTCTTGTTTTAATTGAAGAACTGATACTTGTAGATCAACACTTTGTCTAAAGCTTTATCATACAGTCGTGGCTTGTACATGTTTCTTGTTTTTGTGGTTCTTACTCAAATGGTCACACATCAAGTATTTCCGTGCAGTTCACTTTTTCATTGTGTTAAAAAAAAAAAAAAAAAATCTGTAAAATTTCAGTCCTATACTTGAATCTAACTGCAAAGATTCTTCCCTTTAACATAAGCCATGCAACCATTTCCTGTCAAAATGTGTTCACACCTGGTAATCCCACTGAGCCCTTTAAACAGTGACATGTCATGATTATGATAAATATTTGTGAAAATGTGCATACACTGCAGATCAACAACTGGTGTCATAAGCCCTTTTCACATTGCATTTAGCAGTATTATGTCAACACTTCCAAATATGGACACACTGGAAACTGGTCGCCGCGTGTTGCCGCGCGACTCTTTTACACTTGATTAAGTGCAGTGTGAAAAGGGCTTTATAGTCAAATTTCAAAGGTCAGATCAATTAATTGCACTTAGCCTCTTAATAAGAGACACAAGAGACTCTATCCTCAGGTTTATTATTTCTTTGAAGATGCGGGTGAGACAGTTTCGTAGAGTTTTGCCTTTATGCGACTGTCAATCAAATATAGACCTCTTGTGTTTGCCAGCATGTCAGTCAAAAAACCTGCATTTATTTGTACTTGCGTGCCGTGATCCATATCCAGAGATGTTGAAGTGAGAGGGCTGCACAACTGTCCTGTGAAATTCGGGCTCTGGTGCCTTGTGCAAGGGCTCCACAGCAGTGCTCAGGAAGTCAAACAGGCCTCTCTGTAGCAAGCGATCCCCACCTGTCCTTTATTTTGGAATGGGCATAGTACAGGAGTAAACTCCCACCACCCAAAATGGTCTCAAGATTAGATTAGCGTTTCCATGGTGACCAGTCAATTGTCTTTCTATCATTGTAGCCACCGTAGTAATTGTTTGGTGATTTCTTCTCCCATGCTGCACTTTGTTCATTTGTTTCACTAGCACAGCAGTTATAGCCGCGTTCATTACCACAAGCAAAATGACTAGTTTTTAGTTTATTATTGGAAGTGGTGAAATGACTGTGATGTTTACCTCAGATGTACATAGAAGGTATATGAAGGATTTATTGAATGTTGTGGGGTCACAATGCACTTTGGGTGCACCTGCACAATCTAACGAGATCCTATGTAAGAGCTTTATTAAAAATACAACCTCTATAATATAATCATGCTCAAATTTTGACGTACACTGTCATAAATTAACAATATTTTTTTTTGTGGGTGTATTTTAAAGTGGTATGGACCTTGGTATAGTGCTTGGACCCCATTAGATTGTGCACAAACCTCGTCAATTGAGTAAAAGCAACATTAATTTCCTTTGCACATTTGTTACTGTATTTTCACAATCTACCACACACCTGTGCTCGAGTATAAACAGCTTTTATCTTTCCACTGCTCATACTGATCTTTGATTTTTGTGCCACATTAGTCTTATACTGGAAATGATGCTATGTACTATTATTGATAAATTGTTACGCAATGGATCTTAATAAATAATATGACAGGAAAACAATGTCTTGCCAGTCTTTCACAGGGCATATAGTAATGTACAGACAAGTTGACAACAATTCACACTCAACATTCACACTGTTGGATGATTTTTGAGTCTTCATCTTTCCAAACAAGCAGTTTTTGGAATGCAAGCCAGCACAGATGTGGACATGTTACGCACTAAATTATACACTGTACATAAGCATTTGTCTCACATAATCACACTTATAAGGTCAACCATTACAACAATTATATGGGCAACTGAAGATATACATTCTCTAACAATAACCAACCAGCACTGGTCCTTAATAAACTGTCATAAAGCTGTATAGTTCAATTAAACCAGCAAGTATAGTAAATAATAATTTAAAAACTTTGTATATAGCCTATATTATAGTACATCCATCACGTTGGACGCTGAAAAAAAACCTAATAATTTGGTTTTGTATTTTGTCTTGGGCTGACATCTCGTGGTAAAATGTACCAATTGCAACTGAGCGCTTGTCGTGTCCGAGAAAAAAAAAGTACGTTTTATTTATGTGTGTGTGTGTGTATATATATATATATATATATATATATATATATATATATATATATATATATATATATATATATATATATATATATATATATATATATATATATATATATATATATATATATATATATACACACACAATTGTAACCAATTAACTAAGTACTTTCATGTTAAATTCAACCATGCTGTGGAGAGTAATCTGATATCCACCCATCCATCCATTTTCTTGACCGCTTATCGCTTATTCCTCACAAGGGTCGCGGGGGTTGCTGGCGCCTATCTCAGCTGGCTCTGGGCAGTAGGCGGGGGACACCCTGGACTGGTTGCCAGCCAATCGCAGGGCACACAGAGACGAAAGTAATCTGATATTCCGACAATCAAAGCATGTTGTCTATTACGGTCAGCTCATATGACCACAAATAAAATATTGGTATGATTTTTATTTTGTTTTATTTTATTTTACAAAATACATTACAAGGCAAATGTTATGTTATTATTTTATGTTGCTGTTTATTTAAAGTTAGCTTGCCACTGATGCGCCAGATTGAAATGTGTACGTCACATCCGGTAACGGGTCCCCCCCTTTTTTTTTGTTTTCCCGTATCCGCCATTTCAGTTTTTGAACTTAGTTGTCATTGGCCGTTATAGTATTTGTGAAATTCTGTTCCTTAAACTTGTGCTATTTCTAACAATTAGATAAGAGTGATACCGTTAATGCACCAAGAATCATTTTTGTTCTCTGGGCTGAGGTTTTGTGGGAGTGAATTGATGCGCAAAGGGCCAGCTGCGGATGTCGTGTGTTTACTGAACGTGCTCGAGGCGCTAAAGTTTTGTATGAGTTGAAGGATTCGCGTGTGGATCGCGGGAGGGAGAGCAGGAAGGCCCGACGACGCCTCGGCTTCGGAGTACTTATCATGGCCGGCAATTTTGACGCGGAAGACCGCGCCAGTTGGTACTGGGGTCGCCTGAGCAGACAGGAGGCTGTGTCGCTGTTGCAGGGGCAGAGGCACGGCGTGTTCCTGGTGCGGGACTCCATCACCAGCCCCGGCGACTACGTGCTCTCGGTGTCGGAGAACTCCAAGGTCTCGCATTATATCATCAACAGCATCAGCAATAACCGACAATCCGGTCCAGGTAAGACAATATTTTATATCCCCACCTGGGCACTCGGTTTTTATAAGACAGCTCGCTGGCATGACTTGCACCACTGGGGATGCACATTAGTATCGTTTCACCGTTTCAAATATTATATAATACCGGCTCTGCTATTCATTCAAACACACTTTTTTGGTTATTTTTTATTTTTAAACTAGGTGTGTTAAAACTTTCTTACAAGGCCTGCATTTAGACAAATCAAAGAATGCAAGGGCCACTGTATTTTTGTCACTTTTGATTCGTTATTGACACTAAACAATAGAGGTAATAATAATAAACCACATAAGTGTAGGTAAAGCAACAAAAGTCCATATAAATTAATATGAGAAAAGAAATATTATAGACACATATATACATATACAGGGGTCTAACAAAAACTATGAATCAGAAAATCAGCTTTAAAAGATGTGGCTGCATCAAATTGTTCCACTTTAAAATACATTAAATCAAAATCTGTATAAACACGTAATTTATTGTGGCGATATTGAATATCTTTGAAAGATATGCCATGTTTACAGTAATGTACTGACAAGTTCTTTTGCAAATTTGTAAAATGTCATAAAGAGAAACTCAATGCATGATCAGAACTAGGCCATACCATTTTAAATCAAATCGAAGGCAGATTGAGGCAACAATCCCACTGAATCAAACGTTCCACTTTAGAATAAATCGTCAGAATTGCATTGTACTCCAGTTATTGAGATTCTTATAGAATTTTCTTTTAGTAGAGAGATGCACACCCCTAATAGATAGATTGTTACTGGGTAGATAGATACACGTACTTATACATGCACACAAATATTTTGTGTAAAAAAAATGAAATGAAGCAATAAGTCACCTATTTTTCAGGAGTTGAGGCTTGCCGCCGGCCGATATCAAGCTGAAATGGAGCAACAACTGAATCCCATCTCCACATTCACAACCAAAACAAGAGCAATCTGTGCCAAGCTGATCTTGACACAGAGCAGAAAGTTGAGCATACAACCGCGTCTTACTAAATGTTACATGATTGGTTGAAAACAAAGATGTGAAAGATGAGAATTACTTTCTTCTTCTGATCCCCTGCCTTGCCACCAGTGTTTAAAATAAGTAGTAGAATGCTGGCAAACGACTTATTGTATGTCTGCGGAAAAATAAAACTGGCAGTGGGTTGCAAAAGGACCCTGAGCTGTAGACACCTATAAAAATGTATAAAGCTAGATTAGGTTTTGAGCTAAATGCTAACATGGACTCATTAGGTCTGTTGCCTCATGACTTATCAAATGAGCCTTTTATGTACTTACTTGATCCAATCATACCGACTGGAAGATGCAATATTTTTTGTTTATAAAGTTGTATCATAACAAGTGTACCATTTTTCCTGTCCTCCATTCCAGCAAGTTTATCGCATCCAAGATTTCGTATTGGTGACCAGGAGTTTGACGCACTCCCTGCTTTGCTGGAGTTCTACAAAATCCACTACTTGGACACCACCACCCTAATAGAACCCATCAACAAGTCCAAACACGCATCTTTTATCAGCATGGGCCCCGGCGGCGCCCCTCCACCTCGCCTGGAGGACGAGTACGTCCGAGCGCTTTTCGATTTCCCTGGCAACGACGACGAGGATCTCCCATTCCGGAAGGGTGATATCCTCCGTGTTCTTGAGAAGCCCGAAGAACAGTGGTGGAACGCTCAGAACTCTGAAGGCCGAGCAGGGATGATCCCGGTACCGTACGTGGAGAAGTACCGTCCCACGTCTCCGAGTTCGGCGGTTGCTTCCGGTGTCCCTGCTGCGTGCCCGCCAGGAGGGATGGGGATGCTCGGGAACTCTGACGGATCTGCGGCCCAGCCCGGTGCACCTTTAATGGGAGATCCCAGCCAGTATGCCCAACCTACTCCCCTCCCAAACCTCCAGAATGGACCTGTCTTTGCCAGGGCCATACAGAAGAGGGTGCCTAATGCATATGACAAGACCGCCCTGGCTTTGGAGGTAACATGAATGTGTGTTCATTTAAGACTAACTTTTGCACTGGTGCGCACATTTTATTTGATTTTTTATTTTATTTTTCATGGATGCACCAGCACAAAAGCTAGGTACACCAAAAATTTCGATTGCATCACATTCAACATCGCAGTTTTACAGATTTAATCTTAATATATATCTATATATATTAATATATACGCTCATACTTATCTAATACTCTCTAAAACTAAGGATGTCCTGAATAAGAAATAATTATGGACATTATACTGTTTATTATTATTACCATATCTGACCTATTGTGTGGAAATCTGGGGAAACGCATATAAATACCAACTGTTTTCAGACGGCAAAAACAGAGCCACAAGAATTATTAATCGATCAAATTATTACAGAACCAACACATTGACTATTTATTAGATTAAATATAATGAAATTTTATGACGTAGTAGAGTTTAAGATAGCACAAATAATGTACAAAGCATACAACCATCTACTCTGCCACAGTACTCAGAAGCTGTTTGAAATTAGAGAGTCCTTTTGACGTCAGGGGTACAAGTGTCTACAAAAAAATAAGAACAAATATTAAAGGCCCAGTCTGTCGGTTTCACTCAGGAAAATGCACTTTTTAAATACAGCATTTAAACAAACTACTTCTCAATTTACAGATCTGGGCTTGTCTTAATTTCTGGTGGTGATTTTGTCCTAACGGCCCCCTAGCCTGTATTTTGCCATTTTGTGTTTGTTTTGTAAACAGCGGGACGTTTCTGTGGAAAGACAGTGTTTACACCCCTCCAGCCAATCGCAGAGTGGGGGGTGGCATGTCGCAAACGGGGCCGGGCGAATTTGTCGGCTGCGTGACGTCACTCCCGTGGCAATTTGACAGAACGCACAGATTATTCGTATTTTTTCACTCACTTACAGAAGCTTACATGTGTGAATGAGTGGGTGAAAAAAAAATCCGTGCGTGCTTTCAAATTGCCGTGGGAGTGACGTCACGCAGCCGACAAATTTGCCGGGCCCCGTTTGCAACACGCCACCCCCGCTCTGCGATTGGCTGGAGGGGTGTAAACACTGTCTTTCCACAGAAACGTCCCGTTGTTTACAAAACAAACACAAAATGGCAAAATACAGGCTGGGGGGGGTGGGGGTTTAGGACAAAATCACCACCAGAAATTAAGACAAGCCCAGATCTGTAAATTGAGAAATAGTTTGTTTAAATCCTGTATTTAAAAAGTGTATTTTCCTGAGTGAAACCGGCAGACTGGGCCTTTAAGCAAATGTGTATTTCTGTAAGAGGTGTTAATTTGTGGAATAATTTTGGTACTGACTGAAAAGATGCAAGTTTAAAAATGTTTAAAAGCAAAGTTCAAGACAATTATTTAAATCAGACATGAGCTGGTATAATTGCAGAAATTATGTAAATGTTTCTGATGTATGAGTGTAATGAAAATTGTATATGTATGAGGATGTATTATTATGGTGTATGCCTATGAATTTCATGTACATATGCTACTGGCAAATGTACGTACATGTCAAAGTGCAGTTGTATAAACGAGCAGGTTTATACATTTTTGTTTTCTTTCATTGAAATACATTAACCTAATATTGTATCAATATGAAATAAGTCAAAACATACAAAGAATAAGAATAACTTCTTCCTACCCTTTGAACATGTAAACTGTAACTAATGATTGTATGTTTTTTTTTCTTCTTTTAAATTTTTATTTATTTTTTCTGCTATTTGTTTATATGTTCAATAAACAAAGAAAACAATTTAATACAGTAAAACAAAAAGCTATTTTAGTCTATATTGACTGGCAAATGATTAACATTCTGGTCAACAAAGTTCTTTATAGTACAACTCCACAAGAGCGATAACTTATTTGTTTTAGACTTGGTGCTTGAAGTGCAGTAATGAAACGGTCGGCATATTATTGACACAGGTAGGGCTGAGTGATATAGCTGGAAAGTGTTTCACAATATAAGTAATTCATATTACTCAGTTGATATTGATAATTGTTTTGTTTTGGGGGTTTTTTTTAACCTAGTGAAAATAACAAAACGTATTAAATGAATTAAAGATAAACTATAGTAAAATTATCCAGAGAAAAAATAGCATTAATTTGTGGCATTTCTGCTGTAGAGACAAAATAACGTGAAATATACATATAATGTTGTGCTTGAAAGTTTACATCCCCATGGAGATTGTAAACTTATGAGCACAACTGTAAATGTGCAAAAGCTCAATGTTGCTTCATGACACTAAAATGATATGAATCATCACCAAAATTAAAATGCAAACTTCACCCTCTGAAAATATCGAAACAATTGCCACAGTATTTTGGATTTTATGGGCATTAAGGCTTTTCCTCACTGTACAGTGTGTTCATACTGTTTGTACAGTATGTATTGAGTCAAAAAAATTTGACCCACAGTGAGGTTACGAGCGGGATGCAACGGACTAATTTGCAGAGAGGCATAGGAATATGCACATAAATCACACTGCACAAGATGGCGCACACAAATAGCAGCACTGTACTGTACAGTGTTTTTCATTTATTTTTTTTAATGCAAAAATTAATTTACTGTAGTTATGTTACGACACTGCAAAGAAAGTGCAAATCTAACCCCGGGTTTTCACCGGATGCGGTTGCGGTGCGGTGCGTCTTGAATGCGTGCTCCGGTCGCGTCAATTTTTTGGTCAATCCACACCGGCTCCGCACAGCTGCGGTCCGGCAGCTCCGTCGCCGCCCACTTCCCAACGTGTCTCGCGGGACCGCGCGCGCGATCATGTGGCATTTCACAACGACAAACATACAGAAAGTCTGTGCTCAACAGAGAAGCAGAAAGAGAGGTGGACTTCTTTTGATTTAACCTTTTCTTCTTCTTCTGCTATGAGATTCCATGCAGCATCCTTTTTTTGGTTGTCCTTATAAAAAGGATGTGCCGTGTCATATATTATTTTGTGGTTTTCCACCTCCAATATAAACCTCTCCTCGTCCATGTTCGCTGGCGTCTAAACCGTGAATGAGCACATGGCCCGGCGACGCCCACGTCACGTTTTGCTGAAAAGCTTGCGAAATAGGAGCTGGCGAGTGTTTTATTCTGAAAGGTAACCGGAAATTTATTTTGAAACTGCGTCGGTCTTCCTGTCCCGCTAGATGTGTTTTGTGCTAGCTTGCCATTTGCCGGAGGCCTACCGCTGCGGCGTCTGGCAAAAATAGAAAATAGGTCTATCCTTGCGGAAGGCCTGCGGCACGCCGCAGCTGAGACGCAGTCAACACGCAACGCACCCGCAAGAGGTGTAAACTGCACCATTCGAATGAATGGAATCTAATTGCTTGCGTCGCCGGACCGCACCGCAACCGCATCCGGTGTAAACCCGGGGTAAGGGAGTTAGTCCTTTAGCTGCTCATTGTGCTGACGTCATGCGATGTCATACATAATGACAGGTCAAATTCTGGATTTTTTTGCAGCCTTTCCCTGTGTAGGTTATTTGACCTCTTGGCTGACCTCAAATTTAGAGCACCATTGCGTAAGCTCAGCTGTAAGTGACTTCAGAGCAGTTTGTCTTAGCATCAGGTGAGTCAGTGAGAGGATTCCAAAGACATCAAAGTAACCTGAGCTCAACTCTTGGTCACTGTGGTTCCAACTCTCCGGAAGCAGCCGCATTGCTCCCGCTGAGCAGGCCATGGGGTAGAGGAATAGTTGTTTCCTGGGGGACAGGACTGTTTCCTTGGGGTTCTGTGAAGTGAAGTTGGAGCACGACTGGGAGACTTGAGATTGCTGGAGTGGAGACACAAGTATAATAGCCACTGTTATATTTCTTCATTGACTATTGCAATTAATGTATACACGGTTAATGTCAATTTATTATTGATTTACTTTAATAGAGGTCCTAGTTAGCGGTATTTCCAAGTGATGACTTGACTCGTTTATCTCCATTTCTTAGGATAGTACAAATATAAAACATTCAAAATCATTTTATCTTAAAGACGCTCCACT
>NC_135423.1:24936469-24938969 GCF_051991245.1 Festucalex cinctus | reverse complement strand
AGGACGGGTAAGGTAGAAAATTGATAAATGAATCTTTAACAATTCTGTAATTGTATGAAGTCTAGCCTCAATTTGAAGTCAAGTCAGCTGCAACAACAATTACTCTTGAGGGCCAACTTCAAAATAAAAGGCATGTAAAACATATCTACGACAGCATATTAAGGGCCACGTATACCGGTATATATATTTATTTATTTTTTGTTTTTTGTTTTTTTATCGAGAGAAAAAAAACCCCAATAATTTATGATCTAAAATATATATATATATATATATATATATATATATATATATATATTAGGGGTGGGAATCTCTGACATGAGGCCGATTCGATATGTATCTCGATACACAGGTTGCGATTCGATTGAAAAACGATTATCTTTCAGAACAGAACGGTTCGATTAAGTTTGGGAACGATACAATTTTCGATTCGATACGATTAATTTCAATATTCAAAACTTATAGTGACATTTGTTGTTTGTAAACATTAATCTTAAAACACCACAATTTTTTACAGTATCTACAAATGTGTTAAAAAAGAACAACAACAATGTCTTCTATATTTTTATATATTGAATCAATTATTTAAATGGTCCGGAACAAAGGGCTGGGCGATATGACTGAAAAAATGTATCAGTTTAAATATTTATTAGTCGTTATTGACAGTTATAATTGTTTTTTAGGGCCCGAGCAGCGACCGCTGCGAGGTCCCTCTTGTTTTTGTAAGAATTATTATTATTCTTCTTCTTCTTCTTCTCCGTAAACGATCGCATTTTTGAGGGCCTAAACATTTACGAAAACTCACCAAACTTTGCAGTCTCTTCGGGCCCGGCGAAAAATTTGATATTATGTAGTTGTCATAACAACGCGACTCTATAGCGCCACCTAGCGTAGAAAAATAAAAACCAATCCCGGTCCGTTTGAGCTAGAGCTACGAAAAATGGCAGGCACGTGTAGCACTACGAGACGCACAAAAAAGTCAGTGGAAGCCATTTCCTAAAATGTACAGGAAGTGAGCTATGAATTTTTTAATGTCCAATTTTGGCCTATTTTGGCACATTCACTGTGGTCATGCTTTTTCCCCCTATGCAAACATTTTTCATCCCATTGACTTTAAACTTGGCATTTATCATCTCAAGACTTAAGAGAAAAACTAGGCAAAAAATCTTGCGTTTTCGAAATACTATATGACGGGGGCGGGGCATCAAATATTGCCTTTAAAATTTCATTTGTCCAGAAAGAGCAAATGCTGAATAACTCCCATGTACAAGCTCCAAAAAATCTCAAACTTCTCAGGCAACGTAATAGTCACGGCCTGAAAACACCTATATGAAAAAATTCAGTTATACATATAGCGCCACCTAGTGGTTACAATAAATGTCATACTTTACGTTTTTAGCTACTGTGCTGAGCTCGTTGAAGGGATCCAGTTGAAAATTGGTCAGAAAAGCCTTAAGATGTTGATGATGCCCCACACCGAATATTGTAACTTTTCGCCAAAGGGCGTGGCCGCTACGGTGACGCAAAGTCTGAAGATTTTTCGTGACAATAAAAGCTGCATGAACTTGACCGAGATGATCCTATCTTCTCAAAATTTCACACATTTGATGAGAGTCCAGCCCTAAAGACATCTACGAACTTATATTTCATCTAACTGATAGCGCCACCTAGTGGCAATTTTTTTTCTTACGAATTTTCTTGTACATTTTTCTCCAAACACGTTAACTGGACCAACCTCATATTTGCTCAGATGGGGGTTTCGGCCTTCATGATGTCACAACACGAAGTTTGTGAGTTTTCGCGAATCGCTGTGGGCGTGGCTAAGCACTGTTCACCAAGAAAACAACGCTAGTTTTGATGGTCTAAACATGCGCAGAAACTCATGAAACTTGGCACACACATCTGGCCTGGCAAAATGAGCAATATTTTATCATGTATTGTCCTATTTTTACAAAAATGACTCAATAGCGCCCCCTAGAAATTTTTAACGAAGCAGCCCCGATTGTACGTTTAAGCAAGATCTACGAAAATTTTTAGGTGTATGAGGGAGTCCATGACCTACAAAAAAGTCTCTTGGACCCATGTGCTAAAATGAACAGGAAGTGAGCTATGAATTTTTGAATGTCCCATTTTTGACGATTTTTGCACATTTTCAGGGGGCATACTTTTGCCCACTTCTCCTACACATTTCATCCGACTGACTTTAGACTTGACCTGGACCATGTCAAGACCTGAGCCAACTACAGGCAGAAAAATCTTGACTTTTGGAAATACTATATGATGAGGGCGGGGCATCAAATTTTGTGTTTCGCACTGAAAAAGGATATGCTTAATAACTCCCCGGTATATGCTCCAAAAAATCCCAAACTTGACATGTATGTTTATAGTCAAAGCCTGAAGGTATCTCTATGACAAAATTCAGTTATATATGCAGCGCCACCTAGCCCTTCAGGCGTGAAAAAAAAATACCCCACATACGGTATTTTGTACAAAAAATGTCAAC
>NC_135423.1:24808969-24928969 GCF_051991245.1 Festucalex cinctus | reverse complement strand
TTTTCGTATTCTACTATAGTAAATTTAATCTTTTAGCCTACCCAGACAAAAATTGATCATTAAAATTGTAAAAACTTTTGAATTGTTTATGTTTGGTAGTACGAGAACAGAGCAATGCTGCCTCAATGACGAAACATTTGAGCTACTGTTGTTGACCATTAGATGCATCCAATTTACCCTGGGAAGTATCTTAAATGATTACTCCCAAAACATTGTTTTATTTTATGACGAAATAAAGATAATATATTACTAAGCCTTCCGACATTAATTAAGGAAATGTACACCTTAATGTTGGTCTCTGTATTTCAATATGGCAGAATTTTTTTTAATCATTGAAAAAGAGAAAACAAAAAAATCTGAAAAATGAATATTTTGCTAATCAAATGGCTTTTTTTTTCTTTCTTTTTTTTAAATGAAAAGGAAGTCACGCCAGAAACGTAGCCAAAGATCAATGGATGTCTGCAAGAGAAATAACGTCATTTAATAATTCAATTCATCGGAAGACATCTACAGTTACACGTAATCCCCATGGACATTGTCAGCGTTTTTGGGGAACACACGCAAACATAATAACACACTATCTCCGTTTAAAGTCAAACAATGCGTATATGACGTAACAGAGCAGACGAATCGGGTGCGTGAGCGACTACCCGGATGAGACTGGCCGCCATCTTTACTCCATCCCCTCTGTGCTGCTGCCGGTTGGGCGGAACACCATCGAGCAGACCCCGTTGGTTTCTAGGAACCGCTGACAGACCAGGCAGGCACATTATCGCGTTTCCCCCCCCTCCCCCGACAAGTATATTTGTCACTTTTGACGGATCCCACGAGCGGCTCTATTCGCAATGGCAGAGCGAGATGAATGCGTTTACCAGGCAAAACTCGCAGAGCAGGCCGAGCGATATGACGGTAAGCACACTTGGAGTGGGCATGCTCACCGCTGGGTCCCCCCCCCCTTCCTCTGCTTGCTAACCAATGTTAACAGAGTGGAGCTTCGCTTAGCGTTTTGGTTACCATGAAATGTACCTTGGCTACATGACGAGTGACACGCGGATGTGACTGGAATAGAATGCGCGCTTACTGCTAACGAATGGCATTGGCAGCAGCTGTCAAAATCGAAAGGGGATTAAACAAGTGCCGCCCAGAGGCTACCGTTAGCGAAAGGGCTACAACAAAATGGCGGATCAGTAGAGCGTGAGCTGTCAGGAGTTGCCTCCCTTGCACCACCGTACCTCAGCTACCCTCAGGCTTCCTTTTCAACGCACACAATGGCTTTGTGGAAGTGTTATTAATCATTGCCATAAAGTAGATTGTGGTTTCGAAGAAAGTTAGCCGCCGCCCGAAGTGTAACGTATGGGGAGTGGGCGGACAACTGTTGACTTGATGGGCTGTTCCTCTCCTGTTCGTATGGCCGCGCAGTTCAGCTCGATTGACGAAAATGACTCCTCTTTTCCTCCCTTTCTGATCTCGTTCACTCCCGTTCGACCGTCATGCCATTAGTGGTTTCATAGGGGCTGTTTTTAGACGCCTGCCTGTGCGACAGTTATAGGTTTCTTAGTAACGTTAAATGAATGTGCTGTGACTCACTCACGGGATTTGGGAGCTGTGGGAGACATTGATTGATGGTCAACTGACTTACATGGTAACCTGGCTGGAATGTGGTCAACTTAATGCGGTTCTGCAACAGGATACAAGTAATTTCTTTTTGCAAGCACGTTTCGAGATGTGAAGTATCGTAGCAGATTCTGAACTGAGGGTGTTGCCACACTTTCGCTTAGTGTGGTCATTCAGGTAATGCAGGTTTTTAGCTGACTGTTTGGCATATTGGATGTACTGAGCCGTTTTGTAATCCCATGCAGTTACATGTTTAGTGAGTCAATCTTTTATTGCACCTAAATTAGAAGAAATGCTAATATTATGTATTTAAGTTTGTAGTTGTAATATTTCTCTTTTTTTTTTTTTTTATGGTGAAGCTGCAATATTACAAGATTGGACTTGTATCTCTTACTTGAAAGACTAAGTTATTAAAATTGTTGTGGCTTGTGTAAAATTTCACTTTAGAACAGGTTAACGAAATGTAATTCTGTTTTGGCACATCAAAACCATCAGTATGTAGTGGTGGTGTTGTGATAAGATTGTGCAAACCTTTCTTACTTCAAATATAACTGCTGGACCCAAATCACATTATTTATTGGGATGGATTGATAATCACGTGTTTTCAACCAGTAGTGAAATAGTATGTAGATGTTTAGCTCTAATGGTCCCCACTTACACACAATCACTAAAAAGACATGGTGGGGCACAGAGAAACCATGTGAGGAAAATCACCCAAAGGGAGCTCATCCACACTTAGGGAGGGGGATGACAGCTCACTACCACATGGTCCCCTGGCCCAGATTGACCATGGTAGGCCTCCACACAAGTTCTAAAGCCCCACTAGTTCCCCAGTCTTAAGAAGCCTCCAGGATGACAACTCCCCACACCCACACATAATACAAAATTATGCATTTAGTAGTTTAGCGTAGCAGCAACATAATTATATACATTTTTGTGGTAGCAAAAGCATATTGTCGACTAAAACACAAAATGTATGTCTTTGCTGAATTCTTGACTCCTCTTATATAAAACTTCTGTATGTGTGTGAAGCACACATTGTACATTTTTTTGCATTAGGGTGACATCAAGTTTGAATGTTTCCAGTAATCAGACATGATCATATAAAATTTGGTATTCGGAGCAGATGGAAGACAGCTGGTGGCTCGGGCATGAGAACATGGACATGAGACACGGGGGATTCTCAACCACTGATCAAATGTGTTGAAATGAGTGTTGCTTGTGTCTTGTCAACAGAGATGGTGGTGTTTATGAAGAATGTGGCGGGCATGGATGTGGAGCTCACAGTGGAGGAGAGGAACCTGCTATCAGTGGCTTACAAGAATGTGATTGGCGCTAGGAGAGCTTCCTGGAGGATAATCAGCAGCATTGAACAGAGAGATGAGAGCAAGGGTGAAGAAGAGAAATTGAAGATGGTCCGGGAATACAGGAAAACGGTAAAAAAAAGACATTATTAACAGCCCCTAAACTTCTCACTTAATTTGTCCTGTTGTTGCAAATGTGCTTGACAATTCAAAGTGTCTGGTTATGTACTGATGTGAGATCACCAGCTCCTATCAATAATACACACTACGAGCTGCTACCGAACAGACGGCATCTGAGTTATAGCTGGCAACTTGTGCACTCGCTTGCCTTTATGAAAGGAAATAAGAGCTGGCTATTACTCAGGGAGAGGCCAGTGTGTGTCACAGAGAGGGGAGGGGCTGTTGGATTGCAGGCAATACTTTACTGGGTGATCCTGCTGGAACATTTCCACTTTAACCAGTGAGACATTGACATTTTAGAATGGGGGAAAAATAATAATAATTGAAAAAAAACAAACACAGTCTGATAGTTAATTAAACTAAGTTGAGGATTATCTCTCAAATGATACATTTTTGTATGGTTGTGCTTTTTGTGGCAGGTTGAAGATGAGCTTAAGTCAATCTGTGGTGACATTCTGGAGGCATTGGAAAAGCACCTACTCCCCTCTGCTCTTGCTGGCGAGTCCAAAGTCTTCTACAACAAAATGTAAGTGTGTGTGGGTGGGTGTTCTTGTACATAATACATAGTGAGGACCAAAATACGTCTTTATCCAACAGAATGAGGACATTTTTGTGAAGTGAGGACATTTTGGCCGGTCCTCACTTTGCAAGACCTCTTTTTGAAGGTCAAGACTTGGTTTTAGAGTTTAGGTTTGAATTGGGTTATGGTTGGGGTTAGGGTAAGGGTTAGGTTTACGCAATCATTTTTGATGGTTGGGGTAAGGCTCTAGGAAATGCATTATGTCAATGGATGTCCTCACAAAGATATATGTACAAGGATGTGCGTGCGTGCGTGCGTGTTCAAAAGTGTCATTTTAGGGGTTTTATCTGTCCACAATCAAATTTGATTTAGCACAGTCTCCAGTTTCACTTACAGGTGTGACCCCGGGTTTTCACCGGATGCGGTTGCGGTGCGGTGCGTCTTGACTGCGTGCTCCGGACGGGTCAATTTTTTTGTCAATCCACACCGGCTCCGCACAGCTGCGGTCCGGCAGCTCCGTCGCCGCCCACTTCCCAACGTGTCTCGCGGGACCGCGCGCGCGCGATCATGTGGCATTTCACAACGACAAACATGCAGAAAGTCTGTGCTCAACAGAGAAGCAGAAAGAGAGGTGGACTTCTTTTGATTTAACCATTTCTTCTTCTTCTGCTATGAGATTCCATGCAGCATCCTTTTTTTGGTTGTCCTTATAAAAAGGATGTGCCGTGTCATATATTATTTTGTGGTTTTCCACCTTCAATATAAACATCTCCTCGTCCATGTTCGCTGGTGTCTAAACCGTGAATGAGCACATGGCCCTGCGACGCCCACGTCACGTTTTGCTGAAAAGCTTGCGAAATAGGAGCTGGCGAGTGTTTTATTCTGAAAGGTAACCGGAAATTTATTTTGAAACTGCGTCGGTCTTCCTGTCCCGCTCGATGTGTTTTGTGCTACCTTGCCATTTGCCGGAGGCCTACCGCTGCGCCGTCCGGCAAAAATAGAAAATAGGTCTATCCTTGCGGAAGGCCTGCGGCACGCCGCAGCTGAGACGCAGTCGACACGCAACGCACCCGCAAGCGGTGTAAACTGCACCATTCGAATGAATGGAATCTAATTGCTTGCGTCGCCGGACCGCACCGCAACCGCACCGCAACCGCATCCGGTGAAAACCCGGGGTGACTCCACGCATGACGGCCACATTTGTTGATGTCCAATTTCAGGAAGGGTGACTACCACAGGTACCTGGCAGAGTTTGCTACAGGCAACGGCAGAAAGGAAGCAGCAGAGCAGAGCTTGGTGGCCTACAAAACCGCAACTGATCTCGCCACGCAAGAGCTGCCACCCACACACCCCATTCGCCTTGGTCTCGCGCTCAACTTCTCCGTCTTCTACTACGAGATCCTCAACTCACCGGATCGGGCTTGCAGGTTTCTCTTGAGGCTGTCCAATGTTTTAATATTGCCTTGCTAGCTGATTAATTGACATGAAATCAATTCAACTGGACTGAAATAGTTTGGTATTTGTGGGCAAAGATCATAATTTGAGCATTTCTGCTCAGGTTGGCAAAGGCTGCGTTTGATGACGCAATTGCGGAACTGGACACGCTGAGTGAAGATAGCTACAAAGACTCCACACTGATCATGCAGTTGTTACGTGACAACCTGACATTATGGACTTCAGATATGCAGGGAGAAGGTGAGATGCATGGTGTCGCTATAATTGACAAATCCACAAATTGGTGATGATAGACTGATGAAAAGAGCTCACGTTAAAGCACTGATGTTCAACTAAAATGCTCTGGTAAAACGTTCCTACATGGAGCGCAAAGGTTTTTGCGCCAAAAATGGGAGCAACTTGGAATATCCTCTGAGCCCCAAGTCAAATTTCTGCAGTTTTTGTCAATAGCTTAAATACACTTAATTAAAACATCACAGTTGCACATTACATTCTAATTTAATAATGTATTCTATTTTTCTTGAATAAAAGATAATGTAAATTTAATCATGGAAAGAAGATCTTACAAATAGGGGTCTACCGATTCCAATACTGATCATCCATGAGTGAGATTGGCCAATTCCAATACCCAGTCACATGGATTAGCTGCGTATTTTTTAATTGTAGAGCTAATCACTGATTATTTTTTTTAATGATCATTCTGTCAATTATTTTTACAATTGGATGGCTGTTCCTCTCTGTGTGCCCTGCGATTGGCTGGCAACCAGTCCAGGGTGTCCCCCGCCTACTGCCCAAAGCCAGCTGAGATAGGCTCCAGCACCCCCGCGACCCTTCTGAGTAATAAGCGGTCAAGAAAATGAATGGATGATGAATTTGATTAAAAAAGACAATTTATCCAAATTTACATCGCTTTATTATACAAAACATAACATGTCAAATTGATAATACAGAAAATACAAAAACATTATGATTCAGTGACTTTTTTGTGATATGCTGGTCATGTACTTTTCCACGGAAATTGGCCAAGCACGATTGGTGGCTGATTGATCAGAGCACCACTAATTACAATTACAATCTATCAGGCTGTGTTCAGACAGCAGGCATATCTGATTGCAATCAGATTATTCCTCAAATACGATTTTAGAGCTGACTCTCCACACTGTTTTTAGCAAGTGTCCAAATCCGGTCTGGCCCTGTTCAGACTAGGCCACGTTATTGATCCATTTATGGAAAAAGTCACTTAGCATAACAGAATGGATTGTGCTAGACTATGGATGTTCTTCTATATAGTGATACTATGATGCATAAATAGAATGTTTATGCTGCTAAAATATTTCTTTTTTGGCAAGTCGAATTCACTGAAAGAGGGTTCACGTACCATGTCTGTTTCACAACTTGAGCAACTTTAATGGCGGTGTTGCTACAGTTAGTCTAATGAATTTATGTTTTACAGTACTGAGTGAAATGAGCTTTCATAAAATTTAGATTTTTATCCAGGTCAACCAACAGTATACTAAGGGCCTAATCATTCTTTCCACATCCATGTGTGTGTTTATTATTGAACACCAACAAAATTAGGCTATGCTAAATGGTTGGCAATTGCAATTAGCATTAGGGCAGTAACAATTAACATTTGAAGTAAACAAACACTAACCACCATTTACTTCACACTAGGGGTGTTAAAAAAAATCGATTCGGCGATATATCGCGATACTACATCGCGCGATTCTCGAATCGATTCAATAATTGGCAGAATCGTTTTTTTTTTTTTTTTTTTTTTTTTTTTTAGGATTCACACCTTGAGCATGGAAGAATGTTATATGAACGGAACATTAAGCCTTAATATTTTATTTTAATGCTATTCAAACATGAAACAGATTACAACCTCTATAAGACTGAAATTTCAGATAAATTAATAAATTTTCATATAAATCTTACACTCTACAAGCTTACTGATTAGTATTTTCTAAATATGAATGAAAAAAAATCGCAACAATCGACTTATAAATTCGTATCGGGATTAATCGGTATCGAATCGTGACCATTCGTATCGGGATTAATCGGTGTCGAATCGAATCGTGACCTGTGAATCGTGATACGAATCGAATCGTCAGGTACTAGGCAATTCACACCCCTACTTCACACATACATTGAATAGTAACAAGTTTACTGGAGTACATGTGTGAAGAAGAAATGCTACTCTTTCTCCACTATATTGGCCTACACTCGAGTCATTGGACTCATTACCCACTACCCCATATCATTAGATTTACCATGTTTTCACATAAGCGCTCCGCTTGACTGACTGTGTGGGAGCATTTCCGCGGCCACATTGATCATAGGCAGGAAATGCGGCCCTGTTTGAAGACTGGCAGGCATAATGAGAACCCGAAAGAGTCAACTGAAAGATGACGTCTTGGTGCTTTTGCTGTAAGAATCCTATGGTCATTAGACTGGGAGGCAGCGCTGAGTGAGTTGCGCCAAAATTTGGTCTGATGTGTCTGCTTGCACTGTTGTTCGAGCACAAAATGTTTTTGTTTTGTTTTGTTTTGTTTTTGTACTTTTTACTTGAGTAATATTTTTGAAGTAATGCTACTCTTGAGTACAATTTCTGGCTACTCTACCTACCTACATCATATGTGCATGAGTTAAATTGAGTGGATACAACTATTGATTTATTTTCTTAACAAAAGCATTATTGAACACCAACAAAATTCGCCAATGCTAAACATTAGCGGTGGCAATTAGCTTTAGCGCACTAGCGATTAGCATTTAAGTAAATGAACACCAACTACCATATGGCTATATGGCGCTCATTGACTGATCAATGGCAGTCGTTTGTGAACACAAAGAATGAAATAGTTTTCCTGGCTACACTGAAATGGTGAACACGTGCAACTGTTTCAGTGTTTGTTGTTGGTCGGATGGAGTAATGCGCTGACCAGCAGCCAAAATGGCGGGTTGTTTTGATAGCTGTTTGCGTCAATGTGCAGGGTATCCTCCATTTATGGAGGAGTTCCTTTCTGTTTCTGCAGATGATTTGTATGTTCTATCTAACATAATAGCGCTAATGTAATAGTTATGAGTGCAGTCAATTTTTGTTTGGGGGAAAAGAAAAAAAACAAAACATTTAGGCCATGAAAAAATATTGACCAATGGAAAGCATCAAGTACGGCAGTAACTGAGCATGCCATCTTGTGCCACATGACAGCATAAGCTTTACATCGCTGCATAAACGAGTTCATTTCACTGAGGACCTCCTATGATCAGATACTCAATAGTAAGTCAACTTGTAATAGCGATGTAATATTTTTCTTAAAAAAATAAAATAACTTTCCTCCTTGTATTCTTTCTTTCCTCTATTTATGACTTGACAGTGACTCACCATCTTGTCTTTCTCCATCCTCCTCTTCCTCTTCCTGTAGAGTCCTAAAGGAGAACCTTAAGTGTCTGTTTGCCATGTTAACTCTCTTTGTAAGTGTTGCCCACCTTAGTAATGCTCACCACTCGCACATATAGTAGTCATACCTGCATGTTACTCACTGGATTTTCTGAACACTCACTTGGTGCACTGCATCATGTATGTCTTTATTTTTGGCACACTCGGTCACTTGTGCGTGAAACATACCACATTTCACCTTTTGTAGATATTTTCAGGAGGAAAAAAAGTATTTAATATAGTCGCACACAATCCATTCTGTGATCTCACGTTTCCAACCATCCATTTTCCATACTGCAAAGGCTGACTACATCCTCAACTTATTGCCAGTCACTCACAGGGCACATAGAGAGCCGTGAAAAAGTATTTTTCTACCTTCTTGATTTTGTTTTTCTTTTAACTTATGTATTATTTAGCATGCAAATGTTTCAGTTAATCAAAACAGTTTGAATCTCACAAGGACAGACAACCAAAGCAAATATGAAATGTCCTTCTAAATGGTCATTTTCCTCATTAAGAGAAAAAAAAATATCCAAACCTATCTGTCCCCTTAACATATTTCCTGTTTGTGCCAGCCAACAGCCAGTTTACAGTCATACCACAACATCTCGTTTGGATTGCACGGTGGGGTTGTTGGGCCTATTCAGATGTGGATTTGCTGTTTTGGGTCGTTGTCCTGCTGCTTTACCCAAGAGCACTTGGGCTTGAGGGCTCAAAGTAATAAGTCGGACATCCACCTGCAGGGTTTTCTCTAAGACTTTGTGTATTTTTCCTGGAAATCTTGGTGGAAACATTTAAGCGTTGAAGCACTTGACTTTGGCGGGTCCACTTGGATGTAAAAGTCAATGCAACATAGTTTGTGAAGTTTTTCACTGACAGTACTTTGGTGTCTGCTGTTGCAGGAGAAGAACAGACCACAGAAGCACTGCAGGATGTGGAGGACGAAGCGCAGACTTAGAGAAGGCTTTGCCACTATCAGCCAACAACTTGTGACCCCCAAAACTCAACCAACTCATCACACTCCTTGACTTCCTTGTTTGTCCTCCCTCTTCCTCCTTTTCCTTCCCACTCTTCTTTCCATCCTCTGCTACTCCAGGACCCAACAGGGCCTGAAGTTGATCATTTTGTTTTTCTTTTCTTTTTTCTTTTTTCCAATTTTCTTTTTTTTATTTTTTTATTTTTTTATTATTATTATTAGTCCTTACAGTTACACCACTACCACTTCATTCAGTCAGGAAATACAATGTTAGAGAGACAAAGAGAAGCCCCTGGGTTTTGGCTGTTTGTTTTGTTATTTTGTTCCTGGTACAAGCGGTTTTGAAATGTTGTCATTGTTTTCTTTTTGCTTTTCCTCTATATTTTTATCAGTTGCTGGATGTATTGAGAATCGTTCTTAATGTAATTACAGAAATTAACTTTTATTACTGAAAATGTTGACTTAGTTAATGGGAGCTATTTTATCTTTGTTTTTAGTGAATCAATGTTAACTTTTTAATGGGCACTTTGGAGAGCTGCAAGTGTCTTTTTTTTTTTTTTTTTTTTTTATGTTAGTATTTCAGAGGACATTGGCAACATTTGCGATATCCATGTGGGGCAAAGAAGTGCTTTTTACACCGTAGTATTAACCCCCCTTCTCTTTTATGTTGGACTGTATTTTGTGCTCAATACTGTAACAATGCACATACACCTGAAGGTTGCATTATCACTTGCTGTTTGACTTATGGACGAGTATTAGTTTGGCCCCGCTCATTAATAGGGAACCCCCCAAAAAGATGGTTGTTTTTGCTAGCTAGTATTCTTTTCTGCAGCTTTCCCCAACTTTGTACTAAAGCTCCCTTTGGTTGAGAGTGTATTTCAATGCAAGTTGTTTTGCTTCTCTTCTTTTTTGCTGCATCATGTGTAACTTTGAGCTGATTTGTACTACTGGATATCTGACTGGAGCCACAGACAGGGAATCTGTATTGTTCTTACTGAAACACAGCATGGAATTAACATTAAACAATCTAAATTAAAGAGGGCATACTGTTTTGTTCTTGTTGGAATGACTTTTTAAAAATGTTTTTCTTCATGCAGAACGGGAATATGAACCAGGGTCGGCTGTGTTTTGGATGAGCCTGTTTTTTTTTTGTTTTTTTTATGTTAAAGGGGACGTCAGCCCCCAAAATGATCTTTACTCTGTTCTATGCAGACCCACTAGCCTAAACTCGGTATTTTGATTAATATTGTGTCGACTGAAGATGAAATCACAGTTGCTCAGTGACCAATCACAGCTCATCTGTTTTCGGCAGCTGAGCCATGATGGTCGATAGAGTGATCAATTGCTGGCCAAATAGGTACCGTTGGCAAGTAGCTAGAAGATCACTCAATAAGTAGGCCAGTTGGTTGACCAACAGCTAGATAGTTGAATGTGAGTGGACACTTTGTTTTTGGCTCAGATACAATTAGATTATGCATGTTGTCCTAATAATATATTGTGAGCATCATCTGAACTTGTTTACTAAGGCCTGCGGGAGATGTGTTGATAGTCAGGTTACCATGGTAACGTATGCTACCCAACCGTTTTCTTTTCCTTTTCGTCTTTTTGTCTACTGCATGTAGTGAAACCTGAAGAGGGCAGCAAGGTTCACCAAATCATGACAGGTTGTTAACTCACAAACCATCCACCACGACTGGACAGTGTCCTTTATACTATAATGCTACATACAGTAGCTGGGGTTGAGTGTAATTTATGAGGTCAAAACATAAGCACGACAACTTTACATTCATTTCCTTCCAGAGGGTGTATTGTTGCTTTTAGTGATCTAATCGGCGTCCTTGGGCCTCCATCGACTTCCTGTGGATATTCTTGCAGCATGCTTCACAAATGCTGTCAAGTGTCTTGACTGAAGAAACAAAACGTCAATGAAATATTATGAACTTCCTCTGCTGCAGATACAGTCAGTATAAATAGACAAGGTTATTTTCAGGTGACATTTGTCAGATTTTCTCCGCCCATCTCTTGCCGGAGAGCTGAGTGTGCATGTGGCATCTGATTACAAGGACTCGACTGCAAACGTACAGAACAGAATGCACTGGATCAACACCAACCTTTCCTGCTTTCCAGATCATCATTCCATCAGGCCATTGTAACAAAGCTCTGTCAAATAATAATACAGTGCTGAGAGAAAGTATCTCTTCTCCATCCTTTTTTTTTTTTTTTTTTTTTTTTCATAATTTTACTTCTTTAATATTTAGAACCATCAAATAAATGGAAATGTGAGGATAAACCAAGTGAACATAAAATCATAAAATACAGTTTTTAAAATGCACTTTAGGGTGGGTGTGGTTTCTTGGTCCCTACGTGGCTCTGTGTGAAAAAGTAATTGCTCCCTAAACGTAATAACTTGTTGGACCACACTCAAGAAACTCAGGATGTTCCAGCCTGAACGGCCTTTTTAAGGTCATGCTACAGTATTTCAATCAGATTCAAGTCCAGACATGGACTATATGCCACTCCTAAGCATTTATTTATTTATTTGTTTGTTTGTTTGTTTGTTTCTTGGGGCGGGGGGGTAACCAAAACACAACTCAGCTAACAACCATCCCAAAGATCAATGAAAAAGTGTTGATAGATAGATAGATAGAATGTATATATATATATATATATATATATATATATATATATATATATATATATATATATATATATATATATATATATATATATATATATATACACATATTGGGTGGAACAGCACCTCCTGCTGGATCACATCGGGCACCACGCTGCTCCTAATATAATTTGCCACTGGATCGATAGAGTTCCTACCTACAACTTAAAAATAGCAACAATAACAAAACCCTGCCAGTAACATGGTCTATTTTAGACTATCTAACATGATTTTGATTTAGCTGTCCATTGACGTTTTTTACAGGTGACAATAGACACGTATGAAACACATACTTTTAGTTGACTTTTGTGGAAATTCACTTGAATTTACTCTCAAGCTCTCTTTAGCAACGAGTGATTTTTCTTGGAAGTCAATCACCTCAGACCAGTTGTTCTATTTAAAAATAGACCTGGAGACATGTCTGCTTTAAGGCAGCGCACCATGTGTGCGTTGCGAAGGCCACAGGTTTCCTGTTGATGTCAAGCTGTCAGGAATGCCTCCAGTCAGGGTCAGAGGTCGAAGGATGTGTGTAAGTGTTATTTCCCCTCACCAGCAGCAGCATGCAGCGTAGTGCAATTTGCAGTTGCATAACACATTTCTACATCCCGAAATAGAAGTTTTGCGCTGGGAACTTCACAAAGTTTCATTTGAAAAGAGCAGATACGTTGGACTACTTTGTATCAGTCTTGATGAGCAAACCAGGGATGGAAAAGAGTGACTTTCACATTCTCGAGAGTCCGTACAAACTGCCACAAAAGAGACTACATCCCTCTTCTGCTGTCAGACACACTGATTACATGCCGGACACTTGTGATAAATGTGCGTGTGTAGCAGTGTTGATCACTATAGCTGTCTGTGTAGACACACGCGTTGTTTGCCTGTTGTCAGTCTCATTTGCACTCTTATCAGGGTTGTTTGTTTGGCGTACGTAGCCACTCCCACAACACTGAAGACTCAACCCCCCTGTCCTGTTCTGTCCTGTCCCATACTGTCCTATTAGAAACTTGTAGATAGTCCAACTCGTAAGAAATTTTATTTTTATTATATACAGTACACAGTTTTTATGCTGAGTCACTGTCATCTCTCTGTCTGTCCCCTGTCTAACTTTGTTCTGTCTAACTGCAACCACACTCTATAGCCATCTCAATAATATACAAATAAGAATAGAGGGAGCATATCAAAATTAGTTCTGTCCTCAGGCAAGTTTATTTTGGGAGGCAGATGGGGCGCTGTTTACTAAATTTGGGAATTAATCTTTCTGGCGAGGACAGCAATCCATGCCATGATATAGCAAAGCAGTCCCAAACAATGATGCTAAACAATATTTCAGTCGGGATGAGATTTTGATGGTGGTGCACTTTACCTATTTTTTCCCACTTTCACAGATAGTAATTTGTACGTTTCATCTTTCCAACAGTTTGCCAGTAGCACTTCAAGAATCGAGAGAGAGAGAGAGAGAGAGAGAGAGAGAGAGAGAGAGAGAGAGAGAGAGAGAGAGAGAGAGAGAGAGAGAGAGAGAGATGCACGTATGGTATGGATGGAGCGGTGCTGCTGGGCAGGGTTGTGGCAGAAAGGGGAACTACAAGAAAAATAATCTTGACAAATATTTATTTTTTTGCTGGAATTGGTTGGCAACCAGTTCTGGGTGTACCCCGCCTACCAGCTGGGATAGGCTCCAGCGCCCCCGCGATCCTTGTGAGGAGCAAGTAGTTTAAGGAAATTGATGGATGGACAAATAATTTTTGCATTAGAAAATTGATGTAAAATGAAGGAAAAATACTTAATCCAGCAGAAGAGCAAGGCGTTTTTTTCTTATTATTTTAAAAAGAAAATCAATTACACAACTTCTCAATTTAAAAAAAAAAAGGGGAATGAACACAGCTGTTATTGTTTTCAAGCACATTTTAAATGCCTGCTGAATCAGAACTGCATTACTAAATAAATTTAATTAAAACCCACCAACTGCTCAGTGCACGAGTTGTTGAGTGTCTACCTTGTGACTAGAAGGTTGTGGGTTCAATTCCTGCCTGGTTCATACCATCATGATAAATATTGGCCTCACTGCTTGACACTCAGCATTAATTTTGGGAAAAAAATGCTCTGCACAATAAAATATGTCCCACGGTACGTATTTGGTACGTAAAATTCCCAAATAAGTAGTCAATTATCAACAAGAAAAAAAAGCTTTACTCATGAAAAGATATCACTTATTCTAAGTTAACTTTTCTTACATAAATGTATTGCTTATAAAAAATACATTTTGCTAACCCCATTGTTTTTTTGTTTTTTGTTTGCTTTAAATAGGAACATTTGTCTATATTTTATGAAATGTTTGCTTATTTTTACTGTAGTACTTTTTTTTTTTTAAATGTAGCTAGACAGACAGGTCACAAGCACTGTGGGAAAGAAGAAATAAGTAATGTAGAACATTTATAGGGAAGAAAATTTGAGGACAGTGTTCCCTCGTTATAATGTGGTACACTTTTCGTGGTCTCTGCTCTACTGCAGATTTTTTTTAATGCAATTCTGTATGTTTTTTTGTTTTTTTTACAGTAATGTACCTATTATATATATTTTTTTTTATTTAACCTTTATTTAACCAGGATAGTCCCGTTGAGATTAAAAACCCCTTTTTCAAGGGAGTCCTGGCCAAGAGGCAGCAAAACAGTTTACATTACAGTTACAAATAAAAGTTTCACTTACAATCACATACAAATGATGTAAAACAGTTATAAATCAATGAGGTGTCAAGTGCTCTTAATCTGGATCTAAAATCGTTCAATGAAACAAGTTCCGTTAGTTTCCAGTCCTTTTGCAACATGTTCCCTGCAGAAGGGGCTGAGAAAACAAAAGCCTTTTTCCCCAGCTCAGTGCGGGCTAATGGAAGAGAGAGCAACAAAAGATCATTGGAACGCAGACCATAAGAATCAACACTTTTCAATGTGACTAGATTACAAATATAAGAGGGCAGCAATCCAAGCATGGCCTTATAAATAAAGGCATACCAGTGAGTCAACCTCCTGGTGGGCAAAGAAGACCATCCCACTCGAGAATACAGTTCACAGTGATGGGTCAAGGCTCTACAATTTGTAACAAACCTCAAAGCAGCATGATATACAGAGTCAATCTTACTCAGACACTGAGCTGAAGTGTTCATATACAACACATCTCCATGAATCTAAAACATATACAATTTATGAAGGTTTGGACATTGAGAATGTTTAAACAAGAGAGAAATGTGAGAAAAAGTAAATGCCTCGATGAGAAAAGTGTACAAACTGTGTGGTGAAATGACTGGAAAGCAGACGGCTCAGGAAGTTCATCTTTGCTGACCTTTATTTCAAAGCGTGAATCTGTTTATAATCTCTGTAGACGTATGGCGGTAGTGACCCACTGCCCGCGACCCCCGCAGCGACCCTCCTCATATCATTGATCAACGTGTGTTTTCGCGTCAAGGCCCTTGTAAGCCTTATTGTCAGGCTCAGGAAGCAAACTGCTATGAGAGCACGCGTCCGTTACAAACTGGGATTAGGACAGGGTTTCCTCTTGAACTAGCATCCTGCCCTAGACAGTCCCGATACCCGCCCAGTAGACGACTTAGTGTTCCTTGACGTGTGCGCGTTTGTGTGTGAGAGCAGTGCTATTAATTATCCGAAAGGAGCCAAGAGGAAATAGGATGAATTCACTTGCCTGTTATTTTTTCCGGCCACCTTTTAATGCTCGATTCCTGCAGCGTCTCAAACGTATTTCTTCAACATGTGAACTTATCTTCCCATACACACCCAAATCACAGTGAGAGTCACATCCTCTGCATGTGACGTTCATCTTGAGCCAGGCCGAGCTCCACATCCTCCCTTATGCTCCCTCAGCCCGAGCGCTCACATCCTCCGTCTGCTGGTGAAGGGAAGCTGGCCTCAGTGCGGCTCTCCACTCTGCGGAAGGTAACAGGCGCCAGCGCCAAATCTCTGCTTTTGTACGCACTCTTTGCAGACACTCATTTAAGATTTTGAATCAAATGTTTTCATTCTTGTATAAGGCAGGTTGACACGTCTTCCACTGTTGTTTTTCAGCCATCTCCTCACGATGGTCATCTGATAGCATCTCTGCTTGAGTTGAAGATTTGGAGACTCGAGTCGTGGGAGTTATAATTTTCCTTGTCAAGGACACGTCGGCGACGCAGAAGCAACGACGACGAGGCGCAATGATGGAACTCAGGATCCAGCTCATCCCGACGGGGGAGATCATTCTCGCTCCTGGGAAAAATGGGGAAAACTACTGCCACAACTGCAAGGTCAGTTAGCACGCGGCGGTCAGATCTGAGGCCAGCTCTCGTGTCACAGTTCTCCTCTCGGCCTTCATTACGCTCACTTTTGTGCAGTTGAGTGGGCGCTAATGAATGCTGACAGGGCCAAGGTTGCACTGGGTTCCTCGGGAAATACTGTCGACATATTTCTTGCTAAGTGTTCGCTAATTACAACAACTTCAACATTAGAATTGCTTCACATTACTTTGATTTAACTGCCAACAACCTTGGAAAATTAATGTTTTTCTTGAGGAAAAAAAAATGCAATTTCAATGTTCATTGTCATGTTGGTGCATGCAGGTCAAAATCCAGGTAAATTTACTCTAAATACTGTATTTAAATAAACATATCAAAATCAACTGTGCTCTTGTTAGTTCTTCATTAGAAGCTATTAGAAGAGTAGAAATGCAGTTAAAAACTTTCCTGCAAGTTTGCTTCAAATGTAGAGAAAATGAGTGCAACAGAGTCATAACTACAGATGTTTGATACCACTTTTTTTTCCGCCCAGACCAATATCAGTACAAGTACTCAACTCTTGAAAAGTCACATATACCAAGTACTGATACCACTCTAATAGTTGGGTCAAAAGTAACCCAATTGTGGACCTAAAATGGACCGATCCACTTTACGGTTCAATTTGACAACTTTCTGGGTTGTTTGACTTTTTTTTAACCCAAAGTTGTCACGGCTATGAAGTGTGGTGGAGAACCCAAGTGCAGGAGGCGAACGAGTCAGGGAGGCAGAGGTGCTCAAAAAGGAGTAAATTTAATCAAACAAAACAAAAGTGGCAAACAGGGTTTGGTAACTAAGAATAACAAAATACAGAAGGGGAAAACGGTACAAGACAAGACTTAACAATGGCAGCATGGACGTGTGGAAACAAGAACAATGAACCGACAAGAACTGAAGCGAAAACCGACAACTAAGTACACACACTAATTGAGAATAATTAGACACAGCTGGGCAAGACACAAGTGGTAGGGGGTGCTGATCGGTTGACGCATGAGGAAGGGCAGGCAAACACAGGTGGACATAACAAGGCTTAACAAGACTAGGGAAGACAAGGAAAGCAGAACATAAACATCCATCCATTTTCTTGACCGCTTATTCCTCACAAGGGTCGCGGGGGTTGCTGGCGCCTATCTCAGCTGGCTCTGGGCAGTAGGCAGGGGACACCCTGGACTGCTTGCCAGCCAATCACAGGGCAACATAAACATGACAAACTCAAAACCCCAACAAAAACAAAGCAAAACCCACCCCAAACAGAACCAAAACATGACAAAAGTTGGGTCAAATTAACCCAAATAGAGGATCTGACCCAACTTTATGGATCAGTATATACAAAATGACTTTTTCTTTTTATTTTATTTTTTTTATTTTTTATTTTTTTAACCCAGTTGGGTCAAAGTAACCCAAGTAGAGGACCTAACCTAGCTTTCTGTGTTGTTTTATACCAAATGATCTTTTTTTTGTGTGTGTGTGCAATACAATCCAGAAAGTTGAGTCAAATTAACCTAAGTAAAAGATCTAACCCAACTTCCTGGTTTGTTTCATAGAAAATGACCCAATTTTTGACCCAATGGTGGGTCAAACTGACACAAATTAGATGCCCTGACAAACTTTCTGGGTTGTTATACAATATGATGCAATTTTTTTACCCAAACTTGGGTCAAATTGACCCAAGTAGAGGATCTAACTCAAGTTACAGGGTTATTTTATACAAAAATGACCCTTGTTTTATGCAAAACAATCCAGAATGTTGGATCAAATTGACCCAAGTAGATGATCTAACCCAATTTTCTGGGATGTTTTATACAATATGACCCCATTTTTGACCCAAAGTTGGGTTAAATTGACCTAAGTATGGGATCTAACCCAGGACTGGACTGGCACAAGTAATCGGCCCTGGCATTTTGACTTAGGCCCACTGGCCCAGCCCGATTCCTAACCGCCCTTGTGGACCTTTTCCATCGTGCCCGCACGGCTGGGTACCACACCACACCACACCTCACGCAACCACACCAGACAGCAACCGCCGGTTTTCCATTACAACTGGCGCACGGCGAGAAGGGGGCGGCAACATTTGAACCGTCCACGCCAAGCTTGCACTCCCGCATTGCGTGCGGATCTGAGATAACATTTCCCGAGTGGCAACATTGAACCATATTTACAATTTAATATAGACCACCATGGATGAAATATTGCGATTCACGACCGGCTCGCGAAGACTATTTCTGCTGCTGGAGCTCTCATTCAAGTGAATAGGAACACACGGCAGCCTCGCGATGTTTTTTTTTTAAACAGAAACATTACAAATCCATCCACAAGTACCTTTTAAATTGTAAATATAGTTCAGCGTTGTTGTAAACATTATTATATTTATTGTATATCATGTATTTTTCACGACCGGCTCGCGAATCTATTTGTGAATGAAGAGCTGCCGCTGGAGCTCTCATTCAAGTAAATAGGAACACACGACCAGCCTCGCGATGTTTTTTAAAACCACAAACATTACAAATCCATCCACAAGTACCTTTTAAATTATAACTATAGGCCTAGTTAAGTGTTGTTGTAAAACAGTATTATATTTATTGTATATACTGTATTTTTATGACTTTGGCAAAGACCGGCGGTGCTTCTGGCTCTCTCGCTTAAAACAAGGAAATGGGCATGTGCCATGGCGTTGCTTGCGGCCGCAGCGGCGTTGCTGTCGGCCAATCAGACGACAGGTGACGTCACGGCCCCGCTAGTCCCCCGACGACCGGCGCTGCAGAACCGCTGTCGAAAGGTTTCTAAACACGGCTTAGCCCTGAAAAACTCCCGTGGAGACACTAACATCCGGGGACAAAAATTGCCGCTTCGGTGTGGAACCGGTACGGTGGAAAAGTGCCTTTGGTTACCATGTAGCTCTACCACTGATGTTTATTGGTTCAGTTTGATCTTGATATTGTAAATGGATGAATAGGCTGTCCTTCTAAAATGTGGGCTGTTCTATCAGAATAAAATGGAGGAAAATTATCATTTAATAGGACCACATCGGCCCCAATGGTCACCGGCCCACCAGGCATCTGCCCTGTATGCAGACACGGCGCTCCGCATACGCTTATCACGCACTGTGCGTAGGGCACCAACTGCCAAGGGGGCACCAAAAAACAAATCAAGCCCGTAAAAATAATCATATTAGTAATTATAATATCAGTGTCTAATATTTAAAATAAAAGCTTGTAAAGCATGTTAATAAATACAAAAAATAACGTAGCATTATTTACTGGACGACGAGCGGTATCGCTGGTCTACGTTGGTGCCCCCCCCCCACCCCCCCCCACCCCCCACCCCCTAGTAGTTTGTTCCTATTAGGGAAAGGGGGAGGGCTGCGGGGTGCACTTTTGCTCCAACGGAGCAAACTACTAGGGAAAGGGGGAGGGGGGCGGGGGCGGGGGCGGGGTACACTTTTGCTCCAACAAAGCAAACTACTAGGGAAAGGGGGAGGGTTGTGGGGTGCACTTTATGCTTCAATCGCAAATTTGGCAGAAGTTTATTCTTGGACATCTGGACATGTCATCAAAAAGGCATCAATAATTGGGGGCGGAAAAGAGGAAAAGAAAAAACAATGAGATGATGCTCGCGCGTCACTTGCAGGTATGACAATTTGTTTATTTTGTGGCAGCTACGTTTACATGACCACAGTTAGCAAAAAACAAAAAAAACAAAAACACTCCAAACCGCCGCAGTGGAATGGTTGTGACCAGCACGTTCATTATACGGTATGTTAAATGGAATGTGACGAGACAATATTGTTTCATATGGAACGGCCAAGAGCGGCATGTACTGGTGAAAGTGTAATGTGAAAATAATAATAATAATCATCTTAAGGGTAAGTAGATTTCCTCATTTCATATTCATAGTTTTAACATTATGTCCAGAATTTTTACATAGTGCCCTATCAGTCCTTCTCTAAAAAGGTAGATTATTAAAATTTTCATGTACCTGTGTTTTAAATATAGGCCTGCACAATACCATAATCAATTTAGAAAATGTTTGTACCATGGTTGGTTCAAAACCATATTTCATCACAAAACATTTATGCTTAGGGCACCAAAATGGCTAGCGCCCTGCCTGTATGCCAGATAACCAGTCCAGCCCTGGTCTAACCCAACCTTCTGTGTTGTTCTATACAAAATGACCCAATTTTGGACACAAAGTGGGTCAAACTGACCCAAATAGACGATCTGACCCAACTTTCTGGGTTGTTTTATACAGTATGACCCTTTTTTTTTTTTTTTTTTTTTTTTTTTTAAACCCAAAATCTATTTTTGACCCATAATGGGGTTATTTTTGACCCAACTGTTTTTAGAGTGCAGTAAGCTACTTCTGACATACACAATTTTGCCCCGAAAAAAAGCAATGACAGATAATAATAATAAAATATATATATATATATATACATCCATCCATCCATCCATTTTCTTGACCGCTTATTCCTCACAAGGGTCGGGGATATATATATATATATATTTATATATCCCAACATAGCATCTTAAGTGGCATTAAATTAACAGCAATTTTCTATTCTTAAAATTTGTAATTTTTAGTTTCTGATTGTAAAACGGCAACTCGTATCAGCTGCTATCGCGAGTACCGATACGTTGAAATAATGCGATACCTAGTATCGGTACTCGCCCATCCCTAGTGGTAATTGTGCATTTCTGGTGCCAAAAGTAGAGTAATTTGTATTATTTTTCCAAAACGTTTTTCATCTATTTTCCTTCTTGATACTGAAAAATTAGCATCCAGTGTGGAATTCTGACCTTGACTAGATAGCTATATGAATTGAATATGGTGATGAACTTGTTATCGTGCACCCTAGTGATGAACATTACCATTAAAATAGACCAATATGAACGGCATCAGCAAGAATGGACAAGTCACAACACATTATGGACTGAAAATGATTATTTATGTCATAGTCACAGACTTGAGGGGTACATGGCTGTGTTTTAATTTAAGAAAGAGTCCACAGCTGTATCCTCCATAACTGAATCTTCAATCAAAATAGTCATTTATTTACAGTAATTTTCTAGATTGTTGCTACAAGTAACTGTAATAAGCTGTAGTGTAATCATAGCAGCGTTAAATGAGAATATTTTACATTGTATATAGAAGGGGGGGGGGGAAACTACAGATATTGGCTATAGGTGGCAAATATGCTTGGTAACAACTGAGTGTTTTTGTTTTTTTTATGACGAGTCAAAATGTAAGGAACAGATGTGTAACCACAAAGCTGTCAAATAGGGTGGAGTCACAAGCATCAATCAATTTTCTCTACTGTTCGGGGTGGTGGGAGAGCTGGAGCCTCTCCCGGATGAAGTGAGAGGCGGGTTACATCCTTGTTTTACTGCTTTTCTCTCTGAACCCTTTAGGTCACTTATATTTGTTTCTTTGCATTGCATTGTGGGTTGATGTCATGTTCCCCACTGTCGCCCTGGTCCTCTCATATTTATGATAGACTGCCAACAAACATGAAATGTGTTCCCTCTTCCCAATTTTAAACAAGCGTGAAATCTTCATGACGACCACAGTGTTAAACACACTTGAAAGAGTTTTAAATGAACAACTGAACTTATGTGATGACCTTCTGGAATGTGAGATTTTGTTAAATATGACAAAAATAAAAATGTGTACAGTTATTTTTTTCCACATTTAGAAATCCAATAGCATGTTCTGCTTATCAAGTAAAATGTAAGTAAGCTTGTGAGAACAGTGAAGTACCCTTCAAGGTCCCATGTCACAATTTTTAGAATCGCTGATATCCTTTTATCAGGTTTGCATGATAATTTGGGTTGGAAATAAGTATGATGTCATTTGTCAAGCCATTTTTGCTGGTCAGAAATGTCTGAGTTTTGAACAAGCCTTTTCCCATTAATATTAAAAACAAATGTTGAATTTGTAAATATCACGGTGAGTGGAGTGGGATATGTGGACCCAAAGTGAGGAGAATGATCAGACAGGAAATGAGCAACGTAGTGATTTATTGATAAGTGGGCAGGAAAACCATGAATTCGACTTGACGTGACGTGACAGGACTTGACTTGGCAGGACTTGTCTTGACGTGACAGGACTTGTCATGGCGTGACAGGACAGGACTTATCATGACAGGACTTCTCTTGACGTGACAGGACAGGACTTGTCATGACGTGACAGGACAGGATTTGTCTTGACGTGACAGGACAGGACAGGACTTGTCTTGATGTGACAGGACAGGACGGGACTTGTCATGGCGTGACAGGACAGGACTTGTCATGACGTGACAGGACAGGACTTGTCATGAAGTGACAGGACAGGACTTGTCTTGACGTGACAGGACAGGACAGGACTTGTCTTGATGTGACAGGACAGGACGGGACTTGTTTTGACGTGACAGGACAGGACTTGTCTTGACGTGACAGGACAGGACTTGTCTTGATGTGACAGGACAGGACTTGTTTTGACGTGACAGGACAGGACTTGTCTTGATGTGACAGGACAGGACTTGTCTTGACGTGACAGGACAGGACTTGTCTTGATGTGACAGGACAGGACGGGACTTGTTTTGACGTGACAGGACAGGACTTGTCTTGATGTGACAGGACAGGACTTGTCATGGCGTGACAGGACAGGACTTGTCATGACGTGACAGGACAGGACTTCTCTTGACGTGACAGGACAGGACTTGTCATGACGTGACAGGACAGGACTTGTCTTGACGTGACAGGACAGGACAGGACTTGTCTTGATGTGACAGGACAGGACGGGACTTGTTTTGACGTGACAGGACAGGACTTGTCTTAACGTGACAGGACAGGACTTGTCTTGATGTGACAGGACAGGACAGGCATTGTGTCTCTTGTGTGAGTCAAAAGTCAGAACAGCATGCTGCCATTGACATGAACATCCATTTTAAGCATTAACCAATACACAGGGAGGCATACAGTCTCTTGACAGTAAAGATAAAAAAAAGAAAAAGACAGAGACTTTCCAGACCCTATGCATTTCTTCAAAACTACTTTTATCATACCATTTCCATGCATAAGTGAAATGAGATACAACAGTCCCATAGATTTTGGCTTGACCATAGTAAATATAGTAAGCTCTTGGCACGTTTGAGAGGACAGCACAAAAAAGTAAAAAAAAAAAATACAGTTGATGTCTAATATCTATTTACAGTATCTAAGGAATGAGGGGAGTGGGTTTTTAAAATCACTCCCACCCCATGTGGGAGGATTCATTTAGAATGTACAGTGTAGGAATGTGTGCTTAATGAAGTGATCTGTTTAGAGACTATTGGGGAGGTGTGGAATGTACTGGAGCTGGGATGGGAGGAAACGACAAAGAAATTCCAGTACATTGCCTCATTTTTTCCCCTCTGCATTCGTCCTGGGTCAGTGTGTGCAAGGTGTGTGTGTTTGCGAGAAAGCTTCCGTTATTTCATGCTGAATCAATCACTCCCCCCTCTGGCAATGATAGTGCATTACAGTCCAGCGCTGGTATTGATTGATTGCCATCTGTCCGATTGAGGTCACCTTCACAGGGTAGGACACTGGTTACATTATTGGCACATACTTGAAACGCTGGACTGAAGTTGAATTCACAATCAAATTATTGGGAGAAAAACAAGCAGCTGTTTGGAATCATCTTAATATCACCATATCAAACCGTAATTCATGCTTTGCACTCAGAATAGGGAAGTCAAGTCATGACCTGTCCTTACTACTTTTCAGGGAAGCTATTTTGGTAGCGTAGCACGCTAGAGTAGATCTGTGACTAAGCTGGGTATTATATCATGTGGATAACTGCACTCTAATAGCCTGGTAAATATTACTCATATATTACTGTAATGTAAAATAAGTTCATTGTACAGGCTGCGAAGTGACTTACTATTTAAATGGCTACAGGGGCTCTTACAAAATTACCATCCTCCAGCAGTTGACACAACCCAAATTTGTACCCAAAATTGCAGTACTAATGTCATAATTTATAGTAAATGTAAATAATAATAATAATAATAATAATAATAATAATAATTTTATACTAAAAAATATGTATGAAAACCACTACCCGTCTTAAAAAGTATGAGAAAAATATAAAACAATCAAATGAAAAACGTTCATAACTATACTGGTAATTTTACATGGCCCTTTGATGATGAGGTATTCTTCTGCCACGCAGTAGATGGGTTCTTGACAATGTGAATTGTGAAGGCACAGTGATGGTTTTTGTCTCCAAGAAGCAACAAAGGTCAAATGCCCCTCAATATTAGAATCTTTCCAATCAGTCCATTCAGTTTAACATTTTAAACGCAACGCACCCGCAAGCGGTGTAAACTGCACCATTCGAATGAATGGAATCTAATTGCTTGCGTCGCCGGAACGCACCGCAACCGCACCGCAACCGCAACCGGTGTAAACCCGGGGTAAGGCTACTTTCCCCGGGTTTACACCGGTTGCGGTTGCGGTGCGGCTGCGGTGCGGTGCGTCTTGACTGCGTGCTCCGGACGGGTCAATTTTTTGGCCAATCCACACCGGCTCCGCACAGCTGCGGTCTGGCAGCTCCGTCGCCGACCACTTCCCGCCGTGTCTCACGTGACCGCGCGGTCATGTGGCATTAAAAACAACGACAAACACACAGAAAGTCTGTGCTCAACAGCAGTGTTGCCACAGTTACCTTGAAAAAGTAACTTAGTTACTTTACTGATTACTTGGTTTTAAAAGTAACTAAATTGCGTTACTGATTACTTGATTTTAAAAGTAACTAAGTTAGATTAAAAGTTACTTATTTAGTTACTTTCAGCAGCTGCCGATAACACCATCTCAACATAAAAATAATGCAGTAGAAACGGAGTTCCAAATACTTTATTGAAAGTGCATTTTTAACATGAAAATAAAGGTTTTTTTTATGAAAAACAAAATAGGCAGTCTCTCTTGACTCCTTGTAACGTAAATACTTTTTATAAAACAAAAAATAAAAATCTATCCAGGTTGAAAATGAAAATCCCCTAAATTCCTCTAGTTTGTTTGTTCCGCTATTCCAGTGTGTACACATGTATCAGTTTAAATATTTATTAGTAGTTATTGACAGTTATAATTGTTTTTTGGTTTGTTTGTTTTTTCTCTTCAAAATAAGGATCAGGAAAACAAAAGGTTGATAATTTAATGTTAAATATAAATATTTAACCTTTAGACAGACACCAACACAATTAAACAGAATATTTGCACATTGTGAAGTATTTCAGAAACATAAATTTAAGACATGAAATAAACCTACCGTCCAGCCAAAAGAAATATGAAGCCACCTTATGGAACAATAAATCTATCAAACACATTTTAACCACTTAATATATGCAAAAATATTTCCAAAAGTTCATTTCCCTTTTTAATCAACAATTTTTGTATTCAACAATTGTTTTTTCTTTTGTCATCACTTTCATTTTTGGTTAATGTATGACATCTTTTTTTGTTTTTTTAATCTGAGACACGATGATGACCACAGAATCACTACTGTTTATATTTTGTTTTTTGGGCTGTCGTAATCGCGGGCACGTCTCAGTTCGCCTATCTGCTGCTCATGCTAGTTGTAGACATTGACAGGGAGCCACAAACTGAGAAATGAGATACTTGCAGTGTGCTTTTAGCTTAGCTGGTGTGTTGGCTGTGGGACATACCTGTGTCGTTTGAATCCATGCATTGGATCGTCACGGGAGTTATTCTTTTTGGCTCGCGCGCAGTACCAACGCCGGCCCGGGACATACAAGTGCACCGAGAGGACTCGATAGCCATGGGAAATACCGAGATGTACGGCACCGGCTTCTGCTAACTGTCTCCATTTGTATGTTGTCACTCGTTGCGCGCGCGCGCGCCGTGTCGCGAGCACGGAAACACGGAAGTAGCTTGAATGGTGATGCTACTGAAATGTAAACAAAACAAGTAGAGCACGGCGCAGAACTCTTGCTATTGTTATGAAAACCATAAAGCCTCACTCGCAACCGATACGGTCGTTTAGCTCCCCTTGACGAACGATGGTTCGGCCGAATCGTTTTTTTGTTCCACCCCTACTGAAAACGTAACTTGTCTGACGTCACTCCCCCTGGCGAGAGGGCGGAGACGACCTCATCCCATAATGCTTCACGGACCAGTTGAGGATGGAAATAAATTATTTTTTTTTACCACTTTTATGGTCCATAATGCACACTTTTTTTGTCGTGTTGTGTGCCTGTTGGTTAATAAAACTAGTAGTAAAAGTATCATCACTTTTGTTTTGAATGTGCAAACCATTCATGACCAGACCATGGCTGAATTCAGTGTGGTGATCAATGACTTCTGCCTCATCTTCGTCGTTAGCAGTAGTTGTTTGTGACTGTTACAACAGTGAGATAGTTTGCCTTCTGCATGAAAATGTGGAGTAACGCATTGATTCTCTGGACAGTAACTTTAATCTGACTACTTTGTAGAATAAAGTAACGCGTTAGACTATTAGTTACTTTAGAAAGCAACTTACTAAGTAGGCAACACTGCTCAACAGAGAAGCAGAAAGAGAGGTGGACTTTTTTTATTTTGTGACTTTCTACCTCCAATATAAACCTCTCCTCGTCCATGTTCGCTCGTGTCTAAACCGTGAATGAGCACCTCGCACGTTAACTCCAGGCCCGTCTACGCCCACATCACGTTTTGCTAGCATGCTTGCGAAATAGGAGCTGGCGAGTGTTTTATCTTGAAAGGTAACCGGAAATTTATTTCGAAACTGCGTCGGTCTTCCTGTCCCGCTCGATGTGTTTTGTGCTAGCTTGCCATTTGCCGGAGGCCTACCGCTGCGGCGTCCGGCAAAAATAGAAAATAGGTCTATCCTTGCGGAAGGGCTGCGGCACGCCGCAGCTGAGACGCAGTCGACACGCAACGCACCCGCAAGCGGTGTAAACTGCACCATTCGAATGAATGGAATCTAATTGCTTGCGTCGCCGGAACGCACCGCAACCGCACCGCAACCGCAACCGGTGTAAACTTAGGTGTGTAAAAAGCTAGGAGAAGAGCCAACAGTGTATTCATTTTGGAAAAAAAATAAAACAGAAAATAGAAATACCATATTTTTAATAACTTTCAGGCAGCCAAACCAGCTGCTACCCCCACCCTCCAAAAAAGCAATTATACAGTCTGTGTGCTTCAAATTCAAACTTAAATTTTCAACCTGGAAACATTAATTATAAGAAAAACAAAAGTAGTTGTTGAGGCACTCTGCATGCAAGAGGAACCCCAAGGCTGTAACACTTGATTGTATTGTTGTGCATAATATTGCAAAAGCAGTCGGTTTCCAATTAGAGTAAACATTATTTTTTATTTTATTGTTACAGCTTTTGAGAGACAGAAAAGCTTTAATTGTCTGTAGTGTGAAGTGATCAATCATTTCAAGTGTGTGCTTTGAAAATCACGTGCAAATGAATATCAGTACAGATAGCGTGAACCCCCAACAACGTGGTTCGGAATTCCCTTATTTCCGGATTTTTTATTTTATTGTTATTATTTTTGTATATACCTATTTTCAGTTATTTGGGGAAAAACTCTCCGCGGTTGTTTTTCTGCTCAGGGCCAAACAGCATCACTTTATCACCATCTAGTGGCATCTTGATGTGAAGTAACTGTAAAAGTGAATTGAGGAGCTTCATTTAGATTTTTTCTTACACTTTCTCTTTTATTCAGAGTTTCACGGTTTTTCAGTTTCAACTCGCTGGGTTTCAGTTTCACTTGTTGTTGTTGTTGTTTTTTTTCCCCCAGTTTCAACTTGTTGGCAGTGTTTTAACGTGGAGGGGCGGACGCGGGGTTTGGGGCGGGGCTTTGACCAGGAGAATGCCTTGCAGCTTTTCCGGAGAGAACTCAACTCAACTCAACTCAACTTTATATACAGCGCTTTAAGAACAGGCGTTGCTGTATACAAAGTACTGTACATCAGTTTTGCAGTAAACAACAACAAAGCAAACATTTTGAAGTGCGAAAAGTTTTTTTTTAATTTATTTATTTTTTTTTTTTACAAGTACATACATTATACATCAGTGAACAAATAAGAAGTAGTGAATAAAAAGATAAGAGAGAGCGCCCTCTGTCGGCTAAAGGCAATACCTGCAATTCCCTGTTGTATATATTATACATTTAGCTAGCATGATAAGTGGTTTACTACAGAAAAATTAACACTGACGCCACAAGGTTATATATAGAAAAACACAGACTTACAGGCGGTTTAGGAGTTCCTGGTCAACTTTTGTATCCACGAGTCTGTGACGATATGCCACAGGGAATTCAGGTATTACCTTTAGCCGACAGAGGGCGCCGCTCTCCTCTCCGGAAAAGCTGGAAGGCGTTCTTGTGGTCAAAGCCCCGCCCCAAAAGCCCGCGCCCGCCTTCCACGTTAAAACACTGCCAATGGGGTATATGCCACGGAAGAGGCGGGACTGTTTTTTGCACAGCAGTTTGTTTCCGGTTCGGTTTGCGACGTGTGGGCTGCGTCAAAAATAATTGTGCTTCCGACTTTGTACCCTTGGTTGCGCGTTCGCAACCTGGACCGGAAATAAACTGTTGTGCAAAATCACGTCCCGCCTCTTCCGTGGCATATACCCCATAAGTTGAAAGAGAAGTGAAACTAAAACCCAGCAAGTTGAAACTGAAAAACCGTGAAACTCGGAAAAAAAGAGAAAGCGTAAAAAAAATAAAATAAATCTGCAGATTGGCATTGAAAAAGAGCTCATAATACAAAAAATATGGTTAAAGAAAATAGTGTTTTTTCAATGTTTGTATTTTATTTTTCAATCCAACCTTTTACAATGCCAATTACTTGTTTTACAATGCCAATACTTGTTTCAATGCCAATGCAGCTTTTTCCACAATGACATTTATTTATTTATTTTCCAATACCAAATCTTATTGTCAGTGTTGTGGCTTCATACATATCCATAACCCCTGCACTGTACACATAGAGAGGAAAAAAACAAACAAAAAAACCCCACAAACAAGCAAACAAACAAACAAAAAACAAACAAACAAACCCGTAAAGATACCTGAAAATCGACAGTAAGAAAGTAAAATCGATTTTATTTAAATTAGAAATGAAGAAGAAGGGGAAAAGGCAGTTGTAGCCCACATGCTGTTTTGTGGAAAAAGGCACTTAGAATACAAAATTAATAAATGTTTAAAAAAAAAAAAAAAAAAAAAGACACTTTAATGTCTCTATTTGTCATTTTGTCTTACAAAGCAGACTGGAATAGTCATGACAATGTGCATATCTGTAAATTGAAGCAGAAATCATTTGTCACCAAATAATTTTGAATCGAAAATCGTTTGAATCGAGAATCGAAAGTCGATTCTGAATCGAATTGTAGACCCAAAAATCGTAATCGAATTGAATCGTGAGACAGTCAAAGATCCCCAGCCCTAGTCATTATACCCATCCTTTGTCACAATTATTTCAATTTTCGGTTAAGGGCATCATTACACGCTTTCCTCTTCTTATTTTTTAACAATAGATTCAAATTTTGTTGGGAATCGCAGTTAATTTGGAGTTAAGTTAGGCGTTATTACAGGAATGTACGCGCCAACTTGAGTCCTTGAACGCAACGTCAGACGACAGCAGCGTATGCAAGTACCGCCGCTGAAAGGCTCAGCTGCCTGCTGAATGTTTACTTCAACATTGACGACATGGTACTGGGTTCGCTAAAAATAAACCGCAAACGCATCGGCCGCAGCCGTGATGGATTCGGTCCGAATTTCCTGGTTTTGGGTGTTGGTTTGGTTTGCAGCCCTTTAGTGAAAGAGAAGGAAGGGTGCCATTTCCACACCACTCCCATTGAGGCTTTTGGGGAAGTTATGACACAATCATCATATTTTTTCCCTTCTTCACGGCAGAACTTATCGCAGAAACATTTATGCGACTTTATGTGAGGGCGTGTGTGCGAGAGATAGAGCGGGTGAGCGTGGCGCTGTCGCAGAGTCCCGCGTGTGTAGCCGAGGGTGGGAATGGGTGTGGGAGCGGTGGGAGGGTCAGGAGGAAGTCGCCGGCAGCACTGACAGACACCAGGCAGGCAGGCAGACAGGCACCGCAGCGACATACTCACGCCGAACTGGATCGACTTTGCCAGCTCTTCTGCTCCGAGGAAGCCGACAAAAACCTCATTTGACGTCACCTCATTTGACCTCGACTGTTTAAGGTACGTCCTGCCAACGCGTGGCACCCTTCAGTATGAACTCTTGCACTGTCGCTGCGTTACGTTAAACGTTAACTTTTGCCAACGTTTCCTGCTTTCGTGGGGGGAAAGGAGTTGCCACTTCAAGTACATGTTTGTGGCATTTTGGAAGCTGCTTCGAGTGATTTCTGACATTGCGCCGTGCTTGTGTGTGTAGGTTGAATGAACGGGTGGAAACGCTGTGCCGAACGCCATTTATATTTACAGCATTTGAACTCTGAGCAAAGTTCGTGGTCAACGAGCTTGTACGCATACGCAAGTCATAATCAGTCAGATTAATTTGAATTCGACATGAACCTTCAACATTGAATTCCTGAGATCTTATTCAGACGTTCATTCATTCGTCATGCTGATTAACTGTGACTAGTTCATACGGTGTCAATATCGCCAAGTGACTCAGAAAATCTTTGTTCATCTACCCAGATAATTGACAGATTACTAGTGGAGTTGTGTGTCTATTTAAAGGATTAAAACCAGTACAGTTTTGCAGGCATGGACTTTTAGAAATATAGAAAAACATTCAGAGTTCAGAATGGAGTGTGCCCCTTCAGGGAATGCCATTTCAGTGTGGCATGCTGCCTTTAGTTGTCTTTTTATAGAGCCAGTCAGAGACACATTGAGGCTGTTAAAAAGCAGCAAACCTCACATTTCCCTTTTGTGGGCATTTATTTCTTTATAAGCTGCCAAAACTTAACAAAATATATTTTAATATATTATAAATAAAAGAAAAGTGAGGCACATGCACAACATTATACATCAACTGACACTAAGGACATAATCTCTCAACATATTTGCTAACTGATATCACACATTGAGGCTGGATTTTCCTGAGAATGTGTCACAGTGTATAAGAATAAAAAAGGAAGAAAAAAAAGCAAAGTATCTGCCAGACAGGGCAACCCGTTTGAACAAAAAAGAACAATCTGCGTAATGATTAGTGTATAGCTGTGAGATGTCTGATACTGTACAATCCTCAAATTCATCTACCAGTATTTGCAGGTTGTGTGTTGCAGGAAAAACTCACATTTTACAATGTTGTGTAAGGTGACAAAAAGTCTGGAAATTGTTTTTTTGTTGTTGTGGCAACACACTATTTATTGCATTGTAGTGTCTCTTTAATTGACACAAAAAAAAACAGTTACTGCAGTTATAGAGTTGCCAAAACAGCCCCACAAAACTAGTTTGTCCCTTCAACCAAGCTTTTGCTTCGCCAAACTTTTGCAGTGGCTAATGTGCAAGGCAAAAAAGTTCCCAGCCTTTGACTCGATCATTCAATCACAAATCTTAACAGCTGTAGTCATAGATTTGTGATTGACAGTCAGTTGGAGAGGCTATGACAACAGTGCTCCTGTCTGATGCAGCTGATCGTTTTGCCATACTAGGACTAATCAAAACCAATGGAATTACGTTTATGTGCATTTAGTGTATGTTATGTATCTGTGTGCTTAGCTGTAAGTAGTTTACTGTTTGAAATGCTTTCAAAGTGTTTTAGGATCACAGTTGGCACTACTGTATGTTTTAAACCATAAATATAGGAAATTATAGTCACTTTTAGCGGGATTGTCGTTTATTCGCCGAAATTCACTTTTCAGGGTCCGACATTTTCCCTCCGCTGCACAGCATTGTGGGCACAGAGTTGTATTGCACTTGTGTGATTCAATACAAAATTAGAAGTGTGAAGAAAAGCGCCAGCATGGGTAGGAGAATATTCCTCTCTGCTCAATCTTCTTGGAACAGCTGAGCTGTTTCCTCAAGGTCATGTGGAGGGTAGGTCTGTCTGCAGCTGCCACCTGGAACGAAGATGACAGGCTGTAAATGTGATTTAATCCTCTTTAAATTGACAATCCCTGCTTGTGGATGATAGGTGCTGAAGCAGAGCTCTGTGGCACGAACAGAATGATGCAGTTTTCATCTGAAAAGACCTCAAAGTCAGCAGCTGTTTGAACAAAATACATCGCTAAATAGTCTGGCTAGTCTAAGTGACTAAAGTGTGATTATTCCAAACTAAACATGTGCCATGTGGTGTGTCAATAGCATTTTCCAAAACTTTACCCCCTCTGGTGAGGATTGTTTCCATTGGACTGCACAGAGGCTTTTTCCCCTTCCATTGCCCCTTGGGGCTTTCTTTTTCCTTTTTTTACAATCTGAATGCGCTGGTTTTTGGTGATATTTTTGGTCTGTGACAAAGTTGTGGCTTAGCCCAGATGTCAGCCTACTTCTACACAGTAAGATAGCTATGTACTGTGTTCCAGTGCAATCACAATAAAAATGCCCTGTGAAATGGTTGAATTGCTTCTTTTAAAATTATGATATCAGAATTATGAATTCCAACATCTTTTTAGTTTATGAACAAGCTCTAACATTTTATGTCATGTTTTTCTATATATATTTATTGTATAAATTAGTGCTTTTTTTTTTTTTTTTTTTTTTTTTTTTTTTTTTTTGCCTTGTCAAGATGCCGTGCGCCGATGTGTCTAGCAACTCTCTTGTCCTGGCTGATGGTTGATGGCGCTGTGAGCTGCAGCAGCCGTCTTTGTCTCTCTTCTTGTCGTGGCGTCTCGTCTTTTGTGTGGACCTGATTTGGACTGGACTGTTCTCGGCAGGGGCGGCACGGTTGTTGAGTGGTTAGCACGTCCGCCTCCCAGTTCTGAGGACTCGGGTTTGAGTCCCAGCTCCGGCCTTCCTGGGTGGAGTTTGCATGTTCTCCCCGTGCCTGTGTGGGTCTTCTCTGGGTACTCGGGTCTCCTCCCACATTCCAAAGACATGCATGGCAGGTTAATTGGGCGCTCCGAATTGTCCCTAGGTGTGCTTATAAGTGTGGATGGTCGTTTGTCTCTGTGTGCCCTGCGATTGGCTGGCAACCAGTTCAGCGCTTGGAGGAGAGGCAGTTTGGATGAAACTGGAACATTGGACCATTGTTTTTGTGTGTATGGTGCTCATCGCAAACGCAGCAGCTGCTTGTTTATGAGCCAGCTGAAAGGAAACTTAATTTGTCGCAAACATGTGTGATGTCATGCATGTTGAGATCGTGTCTCTGATCAACTGCTGAAAGGAGACTGATTCTGTCGTCTTTCATCTAAAAACTGCTTCAAACATCAAAGCGTATGTAGGGATGGAAGAATGTTGATTTGTAGTGATTGTATTGTATTGGTGTTAATGTTTTATTTGATGTTGTATTTGTTTTTTGTGTTTATGTAAAGCACTTAGTGACAGCTCAGGCTGTTTAAAAGCACTATATAAATAAAGTTGAGTTGTGTTGAGTGGAGTAGCAGTTTTTTTTGACTGTGGTTAATGTATGTTTTTTTTCTTTCAGTTTTCTGCTTACTTCATATAACTTCTTGTCTATGTCCCCCTTTTCTTCTAACATCCTTCTCTATTGTTGAGGCTGTTCCTTCTTTTGGAATAAGTGTCAGAAAAAGGCCCCGGAAAGCTAAAGGAACAGCAGAGCATGCGGCCAGAATTCTTTTGATGACCGCTGAACTGCGGTCTGGCGCAATATGCTGATGTAATCGTTTTGTGTAACCTTAGAGATATTTCTCCTGAAGATGTTGTATAACGACTTAAGTAGTTCCAATTTGGTGTGTGCTTTTTAGCGGATAATACTGTAACTTGTGGGAGCCGTTCATTGTTTATGAGACTCGATGGTGTGGACGTACTCAACATGCTGTGGATGAATGAGTAAACCCAGACCCCCTACAAAAAATTAGGTTTCTATCCTTTTGCTCATTGAACACGTAAACAGCTTATGACATATAATGATTAAATCTTATCTTTGACAGCATGATGATGTAATTTTTTATGAAGTATTAGGTGTTTTGCTGGTTAGATTTGTAACGCGGAAGTAAAACGCCCGGTTCAGTAAAACCCCGGCTCTCCCCGTGTGATTGCCACACCCCCGGTGAGCCGACTGCAGTCTGCTGTTGGAGCTATGCGTTTGAGCACTCCTCTGAATGCAAGCCATCAATTCTTCAATAAATATTTGAAACACAACGGATCATTGCCGCAAGAAATTGTGGAGCAGGAGAGGAGGAGAGGGAAGAAGGGAGAAGAAAGAAGAAGGAGGGGAAAAACAAAACAAAACCTGAGCTGGTCTCGAACCAGGGACTTGCTGCTTACACACTAACCACTATACTATTCGTTCAAGAGTGCAAAAGTTTTGCTTGTAGTTTACACAAGTGTCAGCCAGAACAGAGTTTAAGAGCCAATTGTCATTGCACTTTTGGCATTGCAAATGTGAAGGATTATTCATTGCTTTGAGTTCATTGGACAGAATGTTTACTGATAAAGACTACTTTTGTCAGTATCTCATGGAGGTCTCAGAAAGTGGGCGTGCATTTAGTCGACAGAGGCGGTGCGAGGGTGGGTCCGCACCTTTCGATGTCATAAAGTGACAACAGCTCGTTTTCTTAAGTTGGGAGGGGCTGGTGGTTGGAGAGCAGAATGACCTTGAATTTCTCAGAGAGGGGCGAATGGAAGAAACCACCATTTCGGTCATGTGTTTGGTGAGGAATTAGCATTTTAACATGGCTAAAAGCTCCCAATAGTTGATTTTTCATGTTACTTTCCCTTTAAGACTTGCACTGGGGTCCTCGGTTTATGACTGAGTTCCATTTACTATGGCAGTGCTAACTACTTAAACGCCAAGATCAAGGGAGTGCTTTTGGACCTTTTCTTCTGATAGGAGAAGCGCAGATAGTACACTAAACCATGAAGACAACCAGTAAGTTAGACTGTAACAGCCACCTACAAGATGTATGCTTATGGCATTTACACATACATATTTTTCACTCCATATGGAAAGTTTGACCACATTACCTCAAGTGCAGAACTACTTTTGTTTGGGCAAGTCTGAATCGCAGCAGGCAAAAAGGTTGGATGATGTAGCAGCATGACAATGGAGACAAGAGAAGGGTCTCGTCCAATGGGGAAAAAATGACAAGTCAGACAAAAGATTGAATGTGCTTCAGTCAGTTGTGTGTGTGTGTGTGTGTGTGTGTGACAGTTTGTGTGTTTGATTCATTGTGTTTGTGTGTGAGTAAGCCAGTGAGAGAATACATGGTAAAATTTAGCTTCTGGATCATCTACTCAATTCTTTCCCACATCCCTAAACCAGTGCATTGGTGCAGTGAACCCTGACCTGCTGGGAATAAATGTTAGAATGTTAAATGTATTGCGGCGCTAAGCTAACTGCTGTGGGTTTGGAAACCATCCTAGAGTACAGATCGACACCAGCCTCATTGACATTTGAGTCTGGGAAGTCTGTCTATGTTTTCTCTCTTGAAAGTTTGTTAAAGAGACCACGACTAATGTTAAATTGGCTTGGTGCCATCTCGAATTAAACTTCAGATTTTTTATTTGATTTTTTAATCTTATTGTAGAATTATTTCATTATCTAACAATTTTGCAATTATAATGTAACTAAAACTAAGATATTGTAAATAATAATAATACTAATAATAATAATGATAGATCACAATATTGATATTTATCCCACCTTAAAAATTTGAACCTCTCAACTGTGAGGCCGACTTACCTCACATGCGTCACTTGCTGAGACTGATATTTATTTTAATTACGATTAACCTTATACTTAGGTCCACTGCCCACAAATGGAAGAAGGTAGGTGGTCTAAGCAATAAAAAAAAATCCCACTGATGTCATAATATGAACTGTATAACAGCTCAAAATAGACTTTCCACCTGTAAATGTAGCCTTAAATAACAATTTATGCTGCCTATCCGAAGTGTCTGTGTTGTGCTTAGCTCCTCCATGAGAATCTTTGTAATTATGACATGGTCATAACTTTTTTTATTTTTATTTTTTATGTAGCCTGCCTTGCCTTCCCAGCCATGCTGTCAGTGCCATTGGTGTTGATACACCCAACCACCCTCTGCAATAAGACACCAAAACCTCAGTGTGTTGATAGAATACAGAGGGAAGTGGTTGTTTTGGGTGGAAGAAATTGAAGACTTTCCTACTCAAGCAGAAATCGACAAACGTCACTCATGTTTAGCACGTATTAAATTAAGAAACTCATGAACAGCATTTATTTGTATATACTTTTCACTTTACATTTTTCACATTTGTGGACATTACTTTGGGTTTGTCCTACATGGAACAAATCTACTCAAAAAGATTTCTGTCCAACTATTTATTGATTTTCTTTCTACTCATTTAGCAAAGTGTGCCCTTTTATTGTCAGCGTGCATTTTGTTTTTATCGTAAATATTATTTTATTGTAATTGTAACTCATATCTTCTCATTTATTTATTTAGCCCATTTTGGGATTGAAAGGTTTTGTAGACTTTGCGCCGGAATGCAGTGTGTTGCATACAGCAGCACTTTCCCTGTAGACCAGGGGTGTCAAACTCATATTAGCTCAGGGGCCGCATGAAGGAAAATATATTACTAAGTGGGCCGAATCGGTAAAATAATGGCATATAATAGGGATGCACGATATTGGAAAAACATGCGATATGCGATATACTTGCTGAACATAGCGATATTGATATTATTGCGGTATTTAACATGTACCCAAAGAAATTACATTTTTATTACCTAATGAAAGAAAAACATTTTTCATGTGGCAAAATAAGCAACCTTAATGTAATCTTAGTTAATTAAGTGTAATTATGTCTTGATAATTTTCAACTATTGAATGGCCATGCACATTTTAGTTAGCATCTGACTGGTCAAATTCATATAAAAAGCATAAAATTTCATATAAAACTTATTGCATGCCTTTGCGATATGCATATTGCAAGGGCCAATATAGCGATATCGATATTTTTTCGATATATTGTGCAGCCCTAGTATATAACTTAAAAACAATTGCCGTCAATTATACACAGATTTTTGTTATTTTTGGGCCATCCCTAAATTACGGAGCTTAACTGTAATCTATTGTTTAAAAAAATAACACAAAAGCAAGTGAAATGCGGCAACACTTTGCCTGTATGAGTTCCGCACGTGTTAAATCTACCTGTTTTGCAAATATATAGTTCCCAGAATGCATTGTGTGGCACAGTTAATGAATTTCTAAGGACGTTAATCCTTGTCATATGTAGTTGTGTTACCAGTAATTGAATGTGTCGTATTTAACACGTTTATGTTGGTCTACGATGCAAAAAACAACAAACTTTTTTTAAACAAACCATAACTTTAAGTTGTGTGTAAAATAATGACTCACAGGGTGATTCCGTGTACAAGTTACAGTACTCATATGAGGACTGCTTGTGAAATTACAAATTTATATATTTGATTGCGGCTGGCTGATTAATTGGTCCGACATTACAATTTTGTTTTCACTTTATAAAGTCGTCTCACGGGCCGGATTGAACCCCTTTGCGGGCCTGATCCGGCCCGCGGGCCGTATGTTTGACACCCCTGCTGTAGACACTGTTGCAAATTTAGCTTCACCATGTGCTGTACATGCATTGTGTGATTGACATCTTCCATGACATATGGGCATATCAGATGTCACAGCAAAAGTTATTACAACGACCTAGTGGCAACACTTATTTTGTCTGATGGGAAAAATGACACAATCTTGTTGAAATGTGCTTATATTTCTGAAGTGGAGGTCACATCTGATTATTAATTCGGGATGTGGTATCTATTAGCGTGGATGCCACTATTTGGGGACATACTTTATATCATGCAGCAGATTTGCAATTTAGCCGTTTTATCCACACCTATTTAACTGCACACCTCACGCAGTTAATTTTCATTTGCAAAAAACTAAAAAACCAAAGTCAACTCAAACGACAAGGATTACTTTTGCAAGTACTATTCGAATTAGCAGTGGAAATAAGCTCTCGAGTTTTTTGTTGACCTAATGCTTTGTTACCATGCTTGTCAATCATTCACTCAGGTGTTATGTGCTCACAGGTTTAAAAGATACAGTCGCACCATACACACTTAACCCAAGAGCCTTCTTTATTAAGCATCTGTAACTTAAAGAGGTAAATTTTTAGCTCATTTGAGACACACATGCCTTGTCCATCTAAATGGCGTTCATAGTCTTTGCTTAGGTGACAAACAGGAATAAACCAGGAACAAACCAGTATCCTTATGAAGGTTGTAAGGGCCTCTTTTCTCACGCATTCTTTTTTGTTAACCTTTAACTAAGACCTTCCAGAGTCCTTTGATAATGTCAGAACAATTTGAACAGGTGTGGCCTTGGACGTGGCAAGAGAGAGACTGACAAGACCAGGCGGGGTTATACCAAACTAACAAACACAAAAGAATAAGAAACATGCCAATTAGGGGTGGGTGATATGGCCTACAAATAATATCACGATATTTCAAAGAAATTTGCGGTGACGATATGTGGTAATAATTATTGAACAATAGATTTGTGATTGGTGCTTAGCACTTTTATTACAGCACAATATATAAACCACTTTTTTTTCCATAATTTAAATGTAAACAAAGTGCAAATATAGCAACCGTAATGGAATGAAATGTAAATTAATAAAACAGGCTAGGTAGTTTTTACCCTGCAAGGTCTATTTGTAACATACGGTAACTGCTTAAAGCACTTAAAAGTACATTTACTTAGCAGATACAAAGAAAACACAAACACACAAACTTTCAGAAGTCAGTGGCAAATTGCATGAGTCAAGAAAGTCCATTATTTTTCTCCTGTGTGCTTTAACACTCGTGTTGTGTTTCTCCTCCCCCGCGATTGTTTAGGCAGTGGATATTTTGCCGTAACTGGCAGCCTTCCTGCGAGCATTATTTTGCCGTGAATGTCTCTGATTGGTCAAGCCGAGAACACATTAGCTTAGCGTCCGGTTAGCATCACAAAGTCACGTCAACTTGGCGGCGACTTACCAGTCACGGTAAAATAACCACCGCGGGTTGTTTATCTTGGCCAAAAAATACGCGACCGCTTCAGTATTATCCAACCACCGTCTGCTTTTTTATTTTTCATAAGGAGTCTGATCAAGAACTTTTGCTCACAGCCACACGCTCTGGCATTGTTTTTATGCAACAGCAAACGACGCGTGTACGTCCAAATGGACAACATGACGTATGATGTTATGGATTACATCACCACGTCTATTTCGCGATATTTCAAATTCTTATCACCCAAAAAAATACACCGGTAATATTGTAGAAGGTATGATATGGAAAACCCCTAATGCCAATGTAAAAAGAAACTGAAGACAAATACATTTAATGAATAAGATAACCATCCTGGGAGAAAGTAGACTTTGACGGTGCATGCTGGTCTTGTGCTTATTTGTGTCAAAGGTGTGGGCAGGTTTGTGTCCCGGTGAGTGGCCTGGGGTTGGGCCTATCAACTGGTCTCACTCTGTCACCCACAAAAGTCACAGGTTTGGGAATTGAGTCTCGAGAATTGTTTGACATGGGACAAACATTCAAGTTCTTCTGGAATAATTCACATTTTAAAAATTGGTTTGGTTTGGTTTGGTTTAGTGCATCATCCACTGACACGAAGAAGAACCTGCCATAGACCACCCAGCAAAGAACTAGTATGCACATGCCAGTGACGGTTGCATTTCATCCACAGCGGCAAAGCTATTTTATTTTAGTTTTTTCTGGCCAAATCATAAAAGGAAGACTAACAAATGGCTTCACCAAGGTGGAGCTCTTTACGAGGGTACACGACTGTGTGACTGAGCTGGTTGGGGAAAGAGAGTGACGCCAAACACAATGCTAGCCGTTTTGAACTAAGTCGCTGGGGATGGGTAAAGTCTATAAAGTTAGTTCAGAACAACGGAATGAAAAACTTGCCACAGTCGAGTTTTATATTTCAAGATCGCTGATTCACTTACTTCACTGCCAATCAAAGAGGCATTTCATTACTTGTACTTCTGCTCTCTGCACTCTGCTCCGGCTGTGTTGCGATGTTGTGTAGTGTAAAACCTATACTTTTTTCTTTCGGCAATATTTGTATACCTCTCAATTGTTTTGTTGCTTTGTAGCCCTTGAGAATAACATCAATACTAGTACATAACATAAAATTGCAAATGTAAAAACCCGATCTTTCCCCCCGATTCCAATCAGCTGACAATGACCGAATGAACCGATTTCCGATCACGTGATGGGGACAACCCTATAATAATCATTGAAATTTATCATATTATGTTTGAGTGTACAGGGCCAGTGCCAGTTCTGTAAGGGCCACCACCCAAAAAAGGCTTAATGCTGGACCTCGTGTAGGCAGAATTTGAACTCCTCACCGAATATGATATTACTCCATGTTTAGATTCCAGTGCAGGTGTTGCCAGGGTTGTTTGGGAGTTCTGGAACATCTAGAATGATAGGACATGTGCAATAGAACAACATATCTGGGTGTAAAAGTGATTAGCTATTATTAGTGTAAATATCAGCTGCTAATTGGTCTGTAGTTGCCAAGGGTCCACTTGTTTTTTTATCATACCACAGCTGTACTGTCGGTAGACAAGCAGCTTTGTTTTTGCAAACAAACCTCACCATATATGGACTGCTTGGTATAAATAAGACCAAGAAGGTGTTTGTCCCGTAAGGGAGGGAGAGGATGTTGGAGCAGAATAATCGGCATATGATGAAGAAAGCGGATGGGGTCAAGGCCAGGAACAGGATGATTGGAAAGAGTTGAGAAAATGAGGCAAGGAACAGACTTGGTTGCACGAGTTAGGCCATTTAATCAAAATTCAATTACAATTTCAATTATTAGACTCCACAATTATAATCGGCATAATCATTAAAAAAAAAAAAAAAAAAAAAGATTATTAATAATACTAATTTTGAGTTCCTTCCTCCCTGAGTCACCTTTTTAAAATGACTGATTTAACACATTGGTTGGTCCAAAAGGAACTTGCATAATTATAGTGTTTCAAAGACATTTATTTGTCTTTTTTTTACATGTTTAAACATTTTCTTGTTTTGTACCAAAACACAGATGATTGTCCTAATCATGATTTCAATTATTACTTATGAATCTATCGTGATTAATGTTTTCTTCATAATCAAGCAGCCCTAGCATGAGTAGAGAAAGACTTGGTAAGGGGGATGGACAGGTTGAAAGTTCCGTGTTTTGAGTTCTTTCTGAACAAGTTACCACCTGCCTTATGACTGGATAAGCGTGTTTGTGTGTGTGTGTGTGTTTTTCCTCACTGTGCCTCTCTACTTGGGAAGGGGTGGGTGGGAATTATGTAGCCAATTTTGCAGTATTACTTCTAACTCAAAACATACCCTTTTGCTTACAACTCTAGTGTTGTTCGGTACTGGGGGTTTTTTTGGCCGCGATACCGATTACGATACCCAGTTTTGCAGTATCGGCCGATGCCAATGCCGTACTGTTACCTAGGTTTGTTTGTTTTTCAACATGAAAAAGATGCCCTATCATTGGTTCAGAGCATTCAAGGGCCAATAGGATATCTTGGCTCAGCATGCAGTGAACACGTCCCACATCAGTGAACGTCGGGCAAAAACAAGACACAAGCTGCTGCATCCAAAGTCCTATATTAGCGTCGGAAACAGTAGTATCGGCATGTTACTTGTTAGTACTTGCCGATGCCAATACCACTGTTTTAAAAACAGAGTTGGCGGGCTGTCTCGTATGTATTTTTTTTAAGTATTGGTACTAAGAAAAAATGATACCGAGCCATTTTTGACGCCAAAATATCGAGGTACAATACTGGTATACTGGTCCCCCGTGCAACACTAGGTCTGACTGGTGTCTTCTCCTGGTTGAATGTTGTCGTCAGATGTTCAATAGGATTTAGATCATCAGAATAGTCCGATATCTTGCTTGTAGTCATTTATGCGCATTTTTTAGCTTTGTTGTGGGCCATGATCCTGCTGGAGGACCCATTACCTGGCTGTGAACATGAACAAGCTTTATGACACTGGGAAGAACATTTGTTAGATAGTCTTGAGATTTCATTGTGTCTTGCACAGATTCACAACACACTAATAATAATTCAATATCAATATGTATTATGGTAGATGTGATCAACACAAAATGTCTTCTATAAAATGTTTGATAGAAAAAACTCAGGAAACAAACCTGACCCCAGCATTATGCTTGTGTAGGCAGAAGCTACAGTAAGAAGGGAAAAAAATAAAGCATAAAATACATCATTGTCCAGGAGATGCAAAATTGAATTTTATTAAAATAGTAAATAGATTGCACTTACATCAGCGTCTATACATTAAGGGGCCACCAAACATTCTGAAGCTGAGGGTTACTTCTTGGGTACAGATTGATGCTAAGGGCTACTATGCACAGTTTCGAAATAAGTGTTCTCACTAGGGGTGTCCCGATACACCTTTTTCCACTTTTGATCCGATACCGATATTTCAGCCTCAAGTACTGTCCGATACCGATATCAGTCCGATACCATATCAGTAGGGGTGTCCCGATGCAACGCTTTCTGCTTCCGATCCAATACTGATATTTTAGCTTCGAGGACTGTAAATTAACAACATCAGTCCGATACCATATCAGCAGGAATGATACGTTTGTTTTAGTATGAAATGTTAGAAGAAACTTGATCAAGTGTTATTTAAATAAGGAATAATCAGCACCTTAAGTATGAGAAAATATGACCCGTTTATTACTAAATTTGGGTTACCTAACTGCAACTATAAGTATGTCGTGCATTTTAATAAAATAGATACAAAATAAAGGACCCTGAGAAATAACCCGAGAAAGTAAACAAAAACAAATTATACTCTTTGAAGTTCAATATATATATGTATATATATATATATATATATATATATATAAGTTCGTGAGCTTAAGCGTTCATCACCGGAGGTTTTACTATATATATATATATATATATATATATATATATATATATATATATATATATATATATATATATATATATATATATATATATATATATATACAGTAAAACCTCGGCTGACGAACGCTTAAGCTCACGAACTTTTCGCCTCAAGAACATTAAATTCGCGAGCATATAGTCTCTGCTGACGAACTAGTTTTCGGCGGACGAACCAAACCACGCGGTCGAACAGCGCCACGGTGGCGGCCACGAGAAGCTGACGGCGTCCCAGTTCGTCACCCCCTTTCTTTGAGTGCGGACGCGGTTTGGACCATATTGAGTGTACTTTTGCTATTATGGGACCGAAAAAGACCCCACCACAGGCTATTGTTAAGCCTAATGCTGCGTTCTCACCAAAAGCGAGGGACGGCGATTCGGCGGCGCGTTTGCATTGTAGTCAATGGAGTTCGCGCCACTAAAAAAAGCGAAAGTGCTATCACGTACCTCAAAAAAGGAGAAAAGAGTGCCACGGCTGTTTAGTCCCAGGAAAGAAGTGAAAGTAATTGGCGGTGCTCACTTCTTGTTGACTCGCTAAAGTGCTCCATTTCCTTGTTCACCAAGGGACATGCCTCCTCCGCTCCGGTGAGCACGAAAGCGTGAATGAGCGGCAACCGTTCCATAAACACTCTACGCGGTGAAACGCTCGCGAATGAAGCGTTCCAGTTCGCCTTTTCGGATTTGGTGAGAACGTAGCATAAGAAGACATTAAAGAAAATTACGATCGAGCAGAAGAAGGAGATCATTGAAAAACACGAACGAGGTGTGCGTTTGTGTGACTTAGCGTCCCAGTACCAGTACGCTAAGTTTACCATTGCTACCATCCTTAAGAACTACCATCACAAAGGTAAATAAAACGACTTTATTATACAGTACAGTTTATTTCTTTAATTACAATACAATAGCACATTTATTATACATAAAATAAGGTATATTTTTGCGTAGTTTTAGGGCTTATTTAGTAGAAAATTATGTTTTATAGGGACCTGGGAACGGATTATTCTCATTGTAATGGTTTCTTATGGGAAATAAATGTTTGGAAGAACTTTTCGCCTTACACACACTTTCTGGGAACCAATTATGTTCGTGAGCTGAGGTATCACTGTGTATACATATACATGTATATATATATATATATATATATATATATATATATATATATATATATATATATATATACACACACACACACACATCCTTGTACATATATCTTTGTGAGGACATCCATTGACATAATGCATTTCCTAGACCCTTACCCTAACCCCAACCATCAAAAATGATTGCCTAACCCTAAACCCAACCATAACCCAATTCAAACCTAAACTCTAAAACCAAGTCTTGACCTTCAAAAAGAGGTCTTGAGAAGTGAGGACCGGCCAAAATGTCCTCATTCTGTTGGATAAAGATGTATTTTGGTCCTCACAATGTAGTATGTACAAGAACACACACACACACACACACACACACACACACACACACACACAGTGTATGGTTACTATGGTGAGAACAGCGGGCGGGACAAAAAAAATATAACCAACACAATATTGGCCACTCTCACTACTCAACGTGTCCCAAGCTCCAATTTAAAATAAATAAAAATGAATATGTAACTATTAGGGGTGTGAATTGCCTAGTACCTGACGATTCGATTCGTATCACGATTCACAGGTCACGATTCGATTCAATACCGATTAATCCCAATACGAATTTATAAGTCGATTGTTGCGATATTTTTTCATTCAAATTTAGAAAATACTAATCAGTAAGCTTGTAGAGTGTAAGATTTATATGAAAATGTATTATTTATTTATCTGAAATTTCAGTCTTATAGAGGTTGTAATCTGTTTCATGTTTGAACAGCATTAAAATAAAATATTAAGGCTTAATGTTCCGTTCATATAACATTCTTCCATGCTCAAGGTGTAAATCCTAAAAAAACAAAAAAAACAAAAAAAAAACAAAAAAAAAACACAAAAAAAATCGATTCTGCCGATTATTGAATCGATTCGAGAATCGCGCGGTGTAGTATCGCGATATATCGCCGAATCGATTTTTTTTTAACACCCCTAGTAACTATTATAAAAGTAGAAAAACAGTTGGTTAATTTCACTATTCCTCCATCTTCCCTTTCTGCAGACCAAGCATAATGTGGAGATTCTTTTTTAAGAAGATGAACATTTCAGCATGCCGCCCCGTCAGCTTGCCTCTATTATCTATACTATGCTCCTCTATGATAAATGAAGTTGCTCTGAGCTCCAGATGTCCGTGGTGAAGCTAACAGCGTTACCATTTGCCACATAAGCCGCTATACACCTTTGAACGTCACCGTGCATCCGCGGTATAGTTTTATCTACGAAATAGTGGCGGCTCGAAATAACGTAGCGAGGCTTGAGGTGCTCAATTACATTTAAAGCCGACAGTACTAACGATTGACAGGCTGGCCATCAAGCACAATAAATTAAGCGATCTTTTCAGTGATACTTACGTGAAGCCTTTTTACCGTCCCGTGGGAGTTTCTTACGGTGTGAAAATGATTCCGACAGCGTTGACTGTCTGATTATTCGCCTTGGTTTCTTCTCAAAATCCTCATGCTCTCGTTTGTGATACTTTTTCAAATGCTTGATGAGGTTGGTTAGATTAAACTTCTCCCTTTATTTTCCACCACGGGGAACTTCGGCTTTTGACAAATGTTGCTGTCCGCTGTCCTTTTCTTTTTCTTTTTTCAATGAAAAATACTCCCACACTGTCGACATTCTCTCTTCCTCAGTTTGCTAAAAGCTAATTCACATGCATGCTTGTTTGTTTGATCACGTGAGCGCTGCATGCTCGGTGCAGACGCTGCCGGATAGAAAATCAGGAGCGTAAGCTGGAAAGGACTGTTTATATATGTGTGCAAATATCGGATATTTTTGGACATGGAAAATCCGAAACTGTTTTTTTGGCTGATATCGGACACAGATCCGATATCAGTATCGGATCGGGACACCCCATTACCTTTAATAATGTTACTGGCATATGAATAAATGATAAGTTATGTGAAGACACTGAGACATATTTGTGGAGGCTTGGAACCTTGGCTGATTAGATATTAGAAATAGTCTGACAGTATTTTTGACAACTAAAAAGCGTCAGTAGCCAGTGGAGCCATTTTGACCCAATAAGTTATCGTGTCATGTAAAGTGGTAGCAGCTAGAATCATGTTTTTTTTTTCTTCTTCAGTTATAACTAGGGTTTTAGTCAAGGTAGATAGATGGATAAATGTTGAAATATCAGTCAAATTTGCCCTAACACAGGCAAATGTTATGTTCCAGCATGATGACGAACTTTGCCTTGATGAAAATTCAGTTTCAGTTTTCAAATGGCCCAGCAAGAGGAAGAAAGACTTGAGGCACAGTTATGGATTGACACAACTAACCGACTCTAATCCAGACAGACATCAATGTAAGATTCCGAACACTCAATTTAGCCTAGAGATATGTTGTTCTGTGTTGTTGGAGGAAATACCATGCGGGACCAAACTGCTGTCCCAGCGGAAAAGCAAGTGTATACAAGTGTCGTCCAGTCTCCCTTAACTACATTTCAGGCGTAATTTCAGTGTTTGGTGTTGCTTAGCTCTGTAAGTGGGGAAACACCTCTACGGTCTGACTGACAGACTGATACACACGCACGTGCTGGGGATCCGTATTGCAACATGTGGGAGGGAGGCACATTAAACAGGACCAGCTTGACTTGGGGGAACCCTCTTGTGTAAACATATATTTGTGCCACGGTTGTCATAAGTGGTGATTATGTCAGAACACAGACTCACACTACACCAATTTATCCTCGTCCAACCACTTTCGCAATCACTCTCTCATTTCCTGCCTTGCATTCTCTTTGTTTTTTTTTAACTCACCATTTTTCTTACTTTCCTCACTCATATTTGCAGCCCACATGGTTTGCATTCTTTCACTCTGACATCACAACCGCACCACACTGCCATCTGATGTTTTAGTATTTTTTACTACCTTTCTCATTTTCTTGGTTTTCTTTTTTCGTCCTTGCCACCACTTTTTTTTTTTTTTTAAATTGTACTTAAGACATCATAATTGCAATGATTGAGTGATATTTAGCGAACAAACTAATTTAATGATTATGCTGTCAAAGAAGTAAAGGGTTAAAGGTTGGTGATTAATGACGGTGGGGGAGACTGTGAGACAGGAATGCTATGAGATGGAAACGGAATTACTGGCTAATGTCAACATTTGTTGGCTCGAGTGTGTTTTTTGTTGTTGTTGAAAGTACATGTAGATTTATATGTAAAAATAGTTGATAGGTGCACTTGAGATATACATTTTAATTTGCAGTCATGCCATGGGGTTACTTACTCTATCAGACTCATACATCTCACTTTTGACAGTTTTACAAAAGTGAAAAGAAAAGTCAAACATTATATGCAGTAGGGCTGCTCGATTATGGGAAAAATAATAATCACAATTACTATTGCAATAATTGAAATCATGATTATTCAGACAATTATTTTTTTGGTACAAAACAAGAAAATGTTTTCACATTTAAAATATTAAGACCAATTTAAAAAAAAATAGAAACAATAATTATGTAAGTTCCTTTTGGTCCAAACAGAATTTATAATAACTATGTATTTATTTATTTATTTACGTATGTATGTATGTATGTATGTATGTATGTATGTATGTATGTATGTTTTATTAATTAATTAATTAATTAACAAATTAATTAATTAACTAATTAATTAATTTATGTTGGCAAAAACTTGAAGTGCACTGTGCAGTAGGATGATCTTTTTTTTTTTTTGGTACAAAACAAGAAAATGTTTAAAAGTAAAACAAAAATGAATAAATGAAACAAATTAGACAAAATTATTTTATGCAAGTTCCTTTTGGAAGAAAAAAATATTAAATTAGTTATTTTAAAATAAAAAAAATGTAAATGTATAAATTTAAAAAACTAAAAAATTAGTATTAAAGGGATACTTTACTTAGCCATTTTTGGTCGTCAAACATAAATAATAATATATAAATATATAATATATAATAAATAAATAATAATAATAAATTTGATATTTTCATTATTTTTCATGTAGTACCTTTAAAAACACATTTTGCAACTTGCTGTCGACTGAAAATGACATCACACGGGCTCAGGTAACCAATCACAACTCAGCTTGTGAATGTCACATGACCAAACCTAGAAAACAGGTGAAAACTAATTGTACGCGAAAAATAATGAAAGTATCAAATTAATTATAGACAAAATATTAACTTTTTATTGCTATAAGAGAAGTATCCCTTTAATAATCTTTTTTTTTTTTACAATTATGCTGATTTTGTAATTGTGGAGTGTTATGCTGCGTTCTCACCAAAAGCGAGGGACGGCGATTCGGCGGCGCGTTTGCATTGTAGTCAATGGAGTTCGCGCGCAACGGAACGAAAGTGCGTGGGGCGGCGCGGAGGACGCGTTTCGCGCGTTGGGACGCGGTACGCAGCAACGAAAATCCGCACATTCGCGACGAAAATCCGCACATTCGCATATTCGTCGAAGTTCAAAAAATTTAACTTTTTTCGCGTTTCGTCTCGCGGTAGCCAATCGGCTTCGAGTACGGGCCACGTCACACACAGCGTCATCTCTATTGTCACCCCGAGCGCAACAACACGGCCAGCCGTGACTGAATGATGATCAAGAAAGTGCTGGTAAGTCTGTTTACTTGCTTTTGAACTGTACTGAGTTAGCAGCAGTACTTATTATTAACGCCAAAGCTATTTTTAGCTCAAATGCCGGCCGCCCGATTGCCACTAAAAAAGCGAAAGTGCTATCACGTACCTCAAAAAATGAGAAAATAGTGCCACGGCTGTTTAGTCCCAGGAAAGATGTGAAAGTAGTTGGCGGTGCTCACTTTTTGTTGACTCGCTAAAGTGCTCCACTTCCTTGTTCACCAAGGGACACGCCTCCTCCGCTCCGGTGAGCACGAAAGCGCGAATGAGCAGCAATCGTTCCAAAAGCACTCTACACGGTGAAACACTCGAGAATGAAGCGTTCCAGTTCGCCTTTTCGGATTTGGTGAGAACGTAGCATAATAATTGAAATTGTAATTGAATTTCGATTAATTGCACAGCCCTAATATGCAGTATTATCTTTGAGTCTCGGATTCATGGAATTTTATTGTCACACCAACACACATATGGCACAAAATATGATACCTCAGGTGACCTGTATTGCCCCAAAAAGGCAATGAATCTGCACCTGAGTCAGGTCCCAGGTTAGCTTACTAAGTCCCAAGATTTATAAAAATAAAAAATAGAGCAACAAAATAATAAATGGCTAGAGAGATGCTCATTCACAGTTTTAACATGTGCAACAATATATAAGTGTGGATAATGTGTTTGAGCAGGTAGAAAGACAAGTGCAGAAACAACCAGAGAGGATTATGACTTTCCACGCAGCTAGCATGCTTCATCAGGCATTTGCGCTGTAGAAAAAATACCATCAACAAACCAAGTTCCCTGATACTAGGTGTGTCTTCTTAACATTGCTCAGCTGTACAGCCATATTGTTTTTGTTTGATGGCCAGATATATTGTAATTCCGTCCACCGGGACAGGGGCTTTATTGAGGCAAAAAGTGATTAATGAGCATAATGTAATGGAGACGGGTGGGGACGTTCTGTGCTTGATTTTCCCTCATACAGAGCATATCAGTATTTGAATTTAAGTTAATAAAAAATCCTAGCATGTCTTTGTGGTACTAAAATCATCCATCCATCCATCCATAGAAATATAAAGTTAATGTTTACTTATTCAAGTTTACTCTGAACAAATTGTTGGAGGAAGTGAAACAGGAAAGAAGAATTAAAGAAGTGGTGAGCAGAAGAGAGAGTGAGAGAGCACAGCAGGAGAAAGCTCCCACTTCAGATTTTCCCACACAGTCGAGGTCACATATGCTTCCCTCAAAGTGATCAGTGGGATTTTAGGTTTTTCCTCCCCTCAGTCTAAATATAATATTTAATTCCATGTTTTCTTTTAGAGCAATGGGAGGGTAGCAAATAGTGAGACAATGGGCCTTTTGCACAAAATGCCTTGACGTCATTTCTGTAAGGGTTGTAGTAGCTTACCCTCTTCCAGTTTGGCAAATTACCACAGCCGTGTATACATAGTCGTTAGTAAACAGCCAAGTATGAGCCTTTTAATTTTTATTTATTTTTTAAGGGATGAGCGATACCGATATCCAGGGTTGTCACTGGGTCATGAAACCTTTGGATGTTGGATCCCAAAGCGCAGACACAAATAAGGTTTTAACTTTTCATTCACATCGAGAGGCGTAGAACAAACTTGACTAGATGAGAAACAAAGAGAGTTGCACAATCCGGCAAAACACACACAATTCTCAGACTGCACACATCACATAGGTCCATCACCTAAAGGATTAAAGATTGACATCATGACATGGCATGACATGACATCATTGAATCACTAAACCTAGGTGAAACTAGATGTACACATCAGTTCAAAACAGACACTTGACCTCAAACTTAACAGGTCATGAACTCAAACTCAAACCCAGACATGACACCTTTTAGCCAATGTGGTTAAACAGTATAGCAATCTCCTCGCCACATATGAGTGTAGCTAGCCATGGCATCATATGTTTATGTGGAGGCAGTGCCGTCTAATCTTTCCAGCGATCTCACTACGTGCATCAGTCAGGAATGCACACGGCAGAGAGATGGTAGCCCAACTAATAGACAGACAACACTTCTGGTAAGATGGATTTTTTTTTTTTTTTGGGGGGGGGGGGCTATGGCATAGCTTGATGGCTAACTGCACATTGTAGTGTTAGAAATGGGCAAAGTTCTTAGAAATAAAAGTGGGAACTGCGCCAAATCGCCACAGATGAAAGAAATGAGGGCACTTGTAATACTGTTCCTTGGTTGCATCAGCTCGTCACTGTTTTAGCCCCATGCAAAAAATAAATAAATAAAAAATCGCAACAATAGAGGCTGAACAAGTTTCTCGAAATACCTCAGCGATTCTGCACTAAACTGATCTCACTCTGCACATTGTTTTTCCTTTCCAAAATGTTTAACGTATTTACACAAACTTAATTACTATACACTTTTATTTTCTTACATTCAAGTAGTGTTAATGGTTGAACTGTGCATAATGTTGCAGTGGCCTACAATAATAAATACAAGTGTATTTTAGGAATAAAAGCGCTACCTCGTTTTTCAGAATACTTGGGTCTACTATGATATTGTATTAAAATGCTTGTAGAGTGGCATTTTTTTTGTTTGTGTACCCCTATATTCTGCGCATGCAATTTCATTAATACATAATGTTTTGTCATAATTACTACGTTCAACTGCAATTGCAACTGAAGATGACAATCAATTACGTTACGTAAATCAGTCTTGACTTTATATGGGCAAATGTGGCGCACTTGACGACACGTGAAAATGAAACGGGTTAGGAAACCCTACAGTCCACGTATCTGTGATGTTCTTCTACCTTGGTGTACCTGGTCCCTCCCCGATCCTGTCCGTGTCATCCATCGTTTGAAAAATTTTTGTGGACATCTCTACTTGACCTCTACCTCTGAAAATATCGCAATGATAAGCCTCGCCATGGCTCACTTACAGTATAAGAGAATGAGGATGAGGAAGTGAGTAGCTTACCGTCACTTTCTCTCCTCATGCCACATCTGTTTTCCATAGATAACAAATAATAAATGAGATTTATATAGAGCCTGTCAAGTCACCCAAAATTGCTCAAAGAGTTGGAAAAACGAAAAAGGCTTCAGTCAGCCAATCAGAATTGTGCTTCTACACATTGTATAGTGCCTTTTTGTTCGGCTGAGAAAAACCCTACATTCCCACTGGGACTGGAGGATGCACACTACACATTGTTTATTGGCCAGCCATTGGCATGAGGACGTTGCGCATCCACACTCCACACTGATTCTTGGCCGGCTACAGTCATGAGGACGAATAAAGCAGCAGCCCGGAGGAGATCTTGAGTCACCTGCGGGGCTGCAAAAGCTTTAACGTAGCTAAATGTCTGAAAACGACGACCAGTCATCACTAAACTTCATATGCACATCGTTTCTCATGTCGACTTTAACCTGTAAACATATAATACACATAAACATAACAATAAACATATAATTGGCACACTATTTTCAATTTTGTGGAGGTGATAATGACTTTTCCTCATAGGAGCTCACTTTTAATGTCGACCTGTCAAAAATTCACAGGTTGAAGTGGACATGGCAAGGGCTAGCCTGGGCATATGAATTTTTGTGACAATTATTCACGGTCTTTGGACATTAGAAGACAATTTTAGTGCTGACATAATTTTTACATACAAACTTATTTCACAATTGCCAATGTTCAGCTCATCGGTCTCTCTAAAGCTGGTTTGACACTCGTTGAAAGTTATAAAACTGATAAAATGGATGTAATCAAACAATATTTGTATTGTTCCTATGGTGCCTCTCAAAATCTATCATGCCTCTCAAAGTCCATCATTTATTGTTTCAAAGCTGTTAAGAGATCTCTCCAGGTACATATGGGAGGAGACAGAAACATGAGCTAGCTACATGGGGCCATAAAGAACAGTGAGGATTTTTTTTTTTTTTTAAACGGTACATCATCCCCACGTGTGCTTTTGATGGTTAGGCAAGAAAATAATTCACTAAATGCAATAGATACTGTCGCTGCGGCTTAAGTCTGAATCGCGTCATATTACAACATGCTATTTTTGAAAAATCAAAACAAATTTGCGGTTTATCTGGTGTGATATATGCTGTAAATCAAGACATCCCAAACAAAACAAGGGACAAGTGATGGCCTTTATTTAAATGAGTTCAGGAAGGACAAAGATGATATACGACACTCGTGACGTCTACTTTGTACATTGGAACGTTGAGAGCAAATGTACAGGCATTATCCTCAATTACTATTTTATCAGTGTAAATTTATGTGAGAGTACATTTTGTTAGATAGATATTGCTAATCTTACTATGACTATCTATAGCCTGCATTAAAGTATGTAGTATCATTTAGTTAAACTTGTACGTATTTTTTATTCTTGCAATGCTTTCTTATACTATGAAAAGTATTTTTAAAATGGTATATAAATAGGCAACTTTTTTTTAATCTACTTTGTCATATCTTCTGCTCAGTCAGAAACTAATAATCATTGCAACATTTGTAGTACCCAGTCACTATAAGGCTCTAGAACAGGGGTGTCAAACATACGGCCTGCGGGCCAGATCAGGCCCGAAAAGGGGTGTAATCCGGCCCGTGAGATGATCTTGTAAAGTAAAAAATAAAATAAAATAAAAAAAATAAAAAAGAGTAATGACAATTAAACAGACGGCCAAAATCAAAGCATATAAATTCGTAATTTCACAAGCAATCCTTGATGAGAAATGCAATTTATACACGGAATTGACCTGGATGCCATTATTTTATACAAAACTTAAAAGTTACAGTTTGTTGAAAAAAATATAAACAGACCAACATTAATCAACCATAAATGTACTGAATACGACACACATTGAACTACTGGTAACACAAACACATATGACATGGATTAACGTTCTATAACTTCATTAACTGTGCCACACATTGCTTTCTGGGAAGGATATATATGTAGATATATCACACCTGGAACTCATACGGGCAAAATGTTGCCGTGTTACATTTGCATTTGTGTTATTTTTTTGGCAACAATATACAGTATTTACAGTTGAGTTCCACTATTTAGGCTGGCCTGCAAATAGCGAAAAACTGTATAACTGACACCAATAGTTTTTAAGTTCTGTATTACCGGTCGCAGTGTTGCCACAGTTACCTTGAAAAAGTAACTTAATTACTTTACTGATTACTTGGTTTTAAAAGTAACTAAATTGCGTTACTGATTACTTGATTTTAAAAGTAACTAAGTTAGATTAAAAGTTACTTTTTTAGTTACTTTCAGCTGCTGCCGATAACACCATCTCAACATAAAAATAATGCGGTAGAAACGGCGTTCCAAATACTTTATTGAAAGTGCATTTTTAACATGAAAATAAAGTTGTTTTTTTTATGAAAAACAAAATAGGCAGTCTCTCTTGACTCCTTGTAACGTAAATACTTTTTATAAAACAAAAAATAAAAATCTATCCAGGTTGAAAATGAAAATCCCCTTAATTCCTCTATTGTTTGTTTGTTCCGCTATTCCAGTGTGTACACTTGAGTCGACTCGTGCATGCTGAAAACTAGGGGTGGGAATCTCTGAAATGAGGCCGATTCGATATGTATCTCGATACACAGGTTGCGATTCGATTGAAAAACGATTATCTTTCTGAACAGAACGGTTCGATACGGTTCGATTAAGTTTGGGAACGATACAATTTTTGATTCAATACGATTCATTTCAATATTCAAAACTTATAGTGACATTTGTTGCTTGTAAACATTAATCTTAAAACACCACAAATTTTTACAGTATCTACAAATGTGTTAAAAAAGAACAACAACAAATATGTCTTCTATATTTTTATATTTTGAATCAATTATTTAAATATACCGCAACAAAGGGCTGGGCGATATGACTGAAAAATGTCCATCCATCCATCCATCCATCTTCTTCCGCTTATCCGGGGTCGGGTCACGGGGGCAGCAGCTTCAGGAGGGAAACCCAGACTTCCCTCTCCCCAGCCACTTCAACCAGCTCCTCCGGCGGGATCCCAAGGCGTTCCCAGGCCAGCCGAGAGACATAGTCTCTCCAGCGTGTCCTGGGTCGTCCCCGGGGCCTCCCGCCAGTGGGACATGCCCGGAACACCTCACCAGGGAGGCGTCCAGGAGGCATCCGAACCAGATGCCCGAGCCACCTCAGCTGGCTCCTCTCAACGCGGAGGAGCAGCGGCTCGACTCTGAGTCCCTCCCGGATGACCGAGCTTCTCACCCTATCTCTAAGGGAGAGCCCGGACACCCTGCGGAGGAAACTCATTTCGGCCGCTTGTATCCGGGATCATGTTCTTTCGGTCACGACCCACAGCTCGTGACCATAGGTGAGGGTTGGAACGTAGATCGACTGGTAAATCGAGAGCTTTGCCTTTTGGCTCAGCTCTTTCTTCACCACGACGGACCGATACAGAGTCCGCATCACTGCAGACGCTGCACCGATCCGCCTGTCGATCTCCCGCTCTATCCCACCCCCACTCGTGAACAAGACCCCAAGATACTTGAACTCCTCCACTTGGGGCAGGATCTCATCCCCGACCTGAAGACGACACTCCACCCTTTTCCGACTGAGGACCATGGTCTCGGATTTGGAGGTGCTGATCCTCATCCCAGCCGCCTCACACTCGGCTGCGAACCGCTCCAGTGAGAGCTGGAGGACCCGGCCTGATGAAGCCAACAGCACCACATCATCTGCAAAGAGCAGAGATGCAATGCTGAGGCCACCAAACCGGAACCCCTCCACGCCTCGGCTGCGCCTAGAAATTCTGTCCATAAAAGTTATGAACAGAATCGGTGACAAAGGGCAACCTTGGCGGAGTCCAACCCTCACCGGAAACGAATCCGACTTACTGCCGGCAATGCGGACCAAACTCTGGCAACGGTCGTACAGGGACCGAACAGCCCGTAACAAGGGGCCCGGCACCCCGTACTCCCGAAGCACCCCCCACAGAACTCCCCGAGGGACACGGTCGAACGCCTTCTCCAAATCCACAAAACACATGTGGACTGGTTGAGCGAACTCCCACGCACCCTCGAGGATCCTGCGGAGGGTGTAGAGCTGGTCCACTGTTCCACGGTCAGGACGAAAACCACACTGCTCCTCCTGAATCCGAGATTCGACCTCCCGACGGACCCTCCTCTCCAGCACCCCTGAATAGACCTTACCAGGGAGGCTGAGGAGTGTGATCCCTCTGTAGTTGGAACACACCCTCCGGTCCCCCTTCTTGAAAAGGGGGACCACCACCCCGGTCTGCCAATCCAGAGGCACTGTCCCCGATGTCCACGCGATGTTGTAGAGGCGTGTCAACCACGACAGCCCCACAACATCCAGAGTCTTTAGGAACTCCGGGCGGATCTCATCCACCCCCGGGGCCCTGCCACCGAGGAGCTTTCCAACCACCTCAGTGACTTCGACCCCAGAGATAGGAGAGCCTACCCCAGAGTCCCCAGACTCTGCTTCCTCAAAAGGAGACGTGTTGGTGGAATTGAGGAGGTCTTCGAAGTATTCCCCCCACCGCTTCACGACGTCCCGAGTCGAGGTCAGCAGCACCCCATCGCCACTGTACACAGTGTTAATGGTGCACTGCTTTCCTCTCCTGAGACGCCGGATGGTGGACCAGAATTTCCTCGAAGCCGTCCGGAAGTCGTTTTCCATGGCCTCACCGAACTCCTCCCATGCCCGAGTTTTTGCCTCAGCAACCGCCGAAGCCGCGTTCCGCTTGGCCATCCGGTACCTGTCAGCTGCCTCCGAAGTCCGACAGGCCAAAAAGGCCCGATAGGACTCCTTCTTCAGCTTGACGGCATCCCTTACCGCTGGTGTCCACCAGCGGGTTCGAAGATTGCCGCCGCGACAGGCACCGACCACCTTACGGCCACAGCTCCGATCGGCCGCCTCAACAATGGAGGCGCGGAACATGGCCCATTCGGACTCAATGTCCCCCGCCTCCCCCGAGACAAGGGAGAAGCCCTGCCGGAGGTGGGCATTGAAACTCTTTCTGACAGGGGATTCCGCCAGACGTTCCCAGCAAACCCTCACAATACGTTTGGGTCTGCCAGGTCGGACCGGCATCTTCCCCCACCATCGGAGCCAACACACCACCAGGTGGTGATCAGTTGACAGCTCCGCCCCTCTCTTCACCCGAGTGTCCAAAACATGCGGCCGCAAATCCGATGACTTCGATGATCGACTTTGTAGACTGAAAAATGTATCAGTTTAAATATTTATTAGTAGTTATTGACAGTTATAATTGTTTTTTGTTTTTTTTCTCTTCAAAATAAGGATCAGGAAAACAAAAGGTTGATAATTTAATGTTAAATATAAATATTTAACCTTTAGACAGACACCAACACAATTAAACAGAATATGTGCACATTGTGAAGTATTTCAGAAACATAAATTTAAGACATGAAATAAACCTACCGTCCAGCCAAAAGAAATATAAAACCACCTTATGGAACAATAAATCTATCAAACACATTTTAACCACTTAATATATGCAAAAATATTTCCAAAAGTTCATTTCCCTTTTTAATCAACAATTTTTGTTTTTAACAATTTTTGTTTTTCTTTTGCCATCACATTAATTTTTGGTTAATGTATGACATCTTTTTTGTTTTTTTAATCTGAGACACGATGATGACCACAGAATCACTGTTTTTTTGTTCCACTCCTACTGAAAACGTGACTTGTCTGACGTCACTCCCCCTGGCGAGAGGGCGGAGACGACCTCATCTCATAATGCTTCACGGACCAGTTGAGGATGGAAATAAATTATTTTTTTTTACCACTTTTATGGTCCATAATATACACTTTTTTGTTGCGTTGTGTGCCTGTTGGTTAATAAAACTAGTAGTAAAAGTATCATCACTTTTGTTTTGAATGTGCAAACCATTCTTTTTTTTTTTTTTTTCTTTCTTTTCTTTTTTTTTTTTTTATACCCACTCACACACGTGGCCTACATCTTGTAGGCCACATACATGGGCCTCTCCCAGGCGGAGGATCGAACCCATGCCAACCGGCACCAAAGGCAAGTGACGGTCCCACTCCTGGAGCCCACACCTGGAGCCCATGTGCAAACCATTCACGACCAGACCATGGCTGAATTCAGTGTGGTGATCAATGACTTCCGCCTCATCTTCGTAGTTAGCGGCAGTTGTTTGTGACTGTTACAACAGTGAGATATTTTGCCTTCTTCATGAAAATGTGGAGTAACGCATTGAATCTCTGGACAGTAACTTTAATCAGACTACTTTGTAGAATAAAGTAACGCGTTAGACTACTAGTTACTTTGGAAAGCTAATTTTTTTGAGTAACGCCGGCAACACTGACCGATCGGGCCCACTTGGTAATATATTTTCCTGCATGTCGCCCCTGAGCTAATATGAGTTTGACACCCCTGCTCTAGAAAGTGGAGAAGGAAGAGTTAACACACTGACAGCTGAGCAAGATATTGCTGGTCAAGCTCCTCCTCCTCCCAACTCAGCTCAAATATATACACTCAACCTTAGTGTGTAGAACACATGCACGCGCAAACACACACTTTGCTTTCTGTTAACGTGCTGAAAATTGATGTTGGCCAGAGCCAGTAGTAAATGTGAATGTTTTGGGTTAACAAGATGTGTTGTACAGCTGGGAATCACCTATCTCGATTTGTATCTTTGCCTGTTCCCTGCTGTCTGTGCTGAGAGCAAGCGTGAGTCTGGAATACATTACTCAAATTCCTGCCGAGGAGGCTCTGATAATACTGGGAGTGGGGACAGATAGAAAGAGAGCTCGAGAGGTGTGCAGAGTTCAATATCTCACTCAGAGATAGTCAAGCCGGGTTTAAAGTATGTTTTCTTTGCTCCTTCTGGGCACAGAAAAGTGTCAAATTCAGGCATGTCAATAATATCTGCATCAGCAAAACCTTTCAGGTCCTCTTTCAGTTTGATTTAGTCAGTAAGCCACAAGAGGGCAGTGTGGAAAGCAAAGTGCTCATTATCACTGCATTTGTCTTACCATATTAGAAACCTAAACTAAAGACAGGTGAGATTTTAGCATGAGACAGCGTTAACCAGTACTGTACTGGTTGAATTATATTTACAGGCCTATTCGCTTAGATCCCCAGGAAGGAGAGTAATCGTAATGAGGCCTATAAAATGTCTTTCCTGTTGCCACTTGACAAACCTTTTGAAGCTGCAGCTTTCAGCAGTTTCCAACAATGAATTGTCTTCGTAACGCATCTTTAACTCATTGAATGCCAGCCATTTGCAGCGTTGCCATCCCCTCAGTGCCAGCCATTTGATAAGATTTTAACTAGTGTTGTTCCGATACCGTTTTGTTGGCCCCCGATACAGATTCCGATACCCAAATTTGCAGTATCAGCCGATACCGATACCATACTGATACCTAAGGTTTTTTTTTTTTCCCTCAACATGAAAAAGCTGTCCTGCCATTGGTTCAGAGCATTCAAGGGCCAATAGGATATGATTAAGGGTGTCACGATTTCGATTTTTTATCGAAATCGATCGAAATTACGTCACGATTTCGAGCATCGAAATAGAAGAGAGGACACACGATTCGATGCCCCCCCCCACCCCGCGCCCGCCGCCACCGCCGCCACCGCCACCTCCCAGGAAAGCAAATGAGACGCAGCCATTCAGCTACTAGCTAACGGCACTTGTTAGCTGACTTCTCCTGCAGTCATGATGGCAAGCGCGGACAGACACAGCAATGGTGCTTCAAGCCGCTCCCGCTTCTCTCGTCACCAGTTTGGAAACATTTTGCGTTCCCGGTGAGTTATGTCGACAACGTTCACGTTGTCGATAAAAAGACCACAGTTGCAAGATATGCTATGTGCGCGTACTGTACTCGGCCACGGTGTTACGCCCGGCTCGTCAAGGGGAAGGGAAGTAACACAATAACAGAAAATATAGAGTAGATAAACACGGGTCGACTTTAACATCTGAGGAGTTTTAATTGAAATTTCAGGCAGGGGTTTGACAAGGGAGTGAAAGTGGAAGGTGAACAAATAATAACCGCATTTGACAGAACTGACAGAACGGAGGAGAAACAACAATAACCAATAGGGGTATAATACACGGATACACAATAGCGTCGCGCTGGCACAGTCGTCCAATCGGAGTGTCGCGCTGGCACAGTCGTCCAATCGGAGTGTCGCGCTGGCACAGTCCTCCAATCAGAGTGTCGCGCTGGCGCATTCAAACTGAAGTACCATTATACGGGCACCAGCCGACACAAACACACACATACATACTAGGGGAGCGGAGCCGGCGGCGGGCCCGAGCCGCCAGCCGTAACAACGGGAAACACGACAAACATGACGGGACATTTACGCAGGCATCACAAAGATTTAGATTTATCAAATTCAACTAGAAGTGGGAAAACAACGGTCCAACCAACTATTTCATCCTCATTTACAGTGAAACTTCCACACACTTCAGCTCGCGCGAAACGCCAGATCCATAGGTCTATTTATAGCAGCAGACCTGCAGCCTTGGAAAACGCTGGATTCAAACATTTAATTAGTGTACTTGAACCACGCTACAGTATGCCCAGCAACTGTAAATGTTGGGATATAGTTTGTTCAGGCTGTATTTGTTCCATGACTTTGGATACAATATATTTTTTGTTGTTGTTGCACATTGCACATTATTTTAAGAGGAACGCACAGCACACTGTTGTAACCAAAAACAGTCAATAGATGGCAGGCACCCACTGTGACTTTTTGTTTTTGTTTTTTTATTTTTTATTTTACACTTCAGTAAGAACAAGACGGTTAACTTTATATTGTAAATAAATTCTTTGAATTTGATCATTCCTGCCTAATGTCAATTATCATATATTACATAAATTTACACAAAAATAATATGGAAATTGCATCACCTATATGTAGCCGATCTTTTGAAATAAGATTTACTGTACAATGAATAGAACCAATGATCATAGACTAGCCTTAGCCTACAGAAGCATATGCCTCTGTGTTATAAAGTGGGGGAGCGGAAAAAAAAAAAAAAAAAAAAAAAATCGAAAAAAAAATCGAATCGTGACCCCAAAATCGAAATTTAAATCGAATCGTGGAGTTGGCGAATCGTGACACCCCTAGATATGATAGATCGACATGTAGTGAACATGTCACAACACATATCAGTGAATGTCGTGCATGAGCAAGACATCACAAATACAAGGCATCTTGTGATGCTGCATCCAAAATCCTATATTGGTGTTGGAATTAATGGTATCGGGATGTAACTTGTGAGTACTCACCGATACCGATACCACTGTTTTAAGGCAGTATCGGCACCTCTGCCGATACCAGTATCAGTATCGCAACAACACTAATTTTAACCCATTTCTGACGGCCTACAGAATATTGTGTTCAATAGGTATATAAACATGGGACCCACCAAAAGAAAGCTTAAACCCTCATCTTTCATCAGAAAAAAATATACCATTTCTCTCTAGCATTTGTCATTCCTGAGTAATCAGCAGTAGAAGAGAGGCAAGTTTCACCGAAAAATTGACAAAAATAACGGAGAAATCGAGGGTTTTGTGAAAAGATGCATTTCAAGTAAAAATTCAACTTTGAACTGACGGAACTGACCCGACCAGTACTTGTCGTGCACTTGCTGGGGACTTGCATGAGGTTCTCCTACGTCCAGTGCATTAAAAAAACGCAAAACCGGAGTTTATTCGTGGATGGGGGCGAGCCGCATATATTAAATACCCGAGTTAACTCGTGGAGGGGAATGAATGAGTTCATATCAGACCGCCTCTAAATGATCACATTTTCACCCTAAAAGTCGAGACAGTGAATGTATTTTGCAACTAGTCATGCGTTAAGCAGCTTGTAATTTAGCGATTTTAGATTTTTTGTTTTTGTTTGTTTGCTGGGAAACTCAATTTCTACTGTTAACACTGAAGACATGGCAGTGACCATGAGAGGAGCTAATTTTACAACTTGACACACTTCTTTTACGTGTCAAAAATTGACAAATTAATTAAAACTAGGTCGATTTACATTGTGCACCCCTAAATGTTCTGCTTGTGCGCCTATTAAAAACAAACAAACAAATAAATCAATAAATAAATAAATAAATAAGTTAGTCTGGAGCCCTCATGAGTCATGACATACTGCATGTAATGCATTTGCTGTTTTTTTTTCAAATGCATTATTGTTCATTTTCAACTGGTTCCCGGATGTCTTAATAACATGCAATTCTACCCCAAGAATCAATCATTTTTGTTGTCTCGTGCAATGAATGTGACTGTTATATTGCCCCACATACTGCTGGTCCAATGGAAAGTACTGATTATGTTACCAGACAGTTAGGGGCGGAGCTAGTAGACTGCACGTTTAGCAGAGCCCTGAGTCTAAAAAAAAAGTGTGACATGCAAACTGAGAAATGAACACGAGCCCCTATGAAGATGGAATAAATAACATTTTCCTTCATGGAGTCAGTACTTCATCGCCAAGCTGCTCAGTGTGTGTGTGTGTGTGTGTGTGTGTGTGTGTGTGTGTGTGTGTGTGTGTGTGTGTGTGAGTTGCCCAAGCTACTATAGTGAACCCCTGTCTTCCTGTTCTCCATGTTCTCAGTAACATGCTCATTGGCTGTAAAATGTCAGTTGTTATTAGTGTTAACAAGCAGATGCATTACACGCTGGGGCCTTTGATGTGCCTGTTTGTGTGTGTCTAGACAAATTCCACTCCATTTAATGATCTATTAATCTTGGACGTGCTCACGTCTTCATACAAGATGATAGCAAAAGAAGAGAGTAATAGTTGACAGACGGATGGAAAGTTTTCAATTTTGCCATATGATGGCCAAGTTGAGGGTGACTGGGGCGGGGGGCGATTAAGTAAACTGCGGGAAGGGAGTGGAGTGGCGTTCTATGTCACCCAACACAGCGACTATTTCCTCTGGAGGGAGGGAGGGAAAGGAAAATGGGTGAATAAGCGAGCAGCGAGACGAAGCGCGAGCGGTGTGCATCAGAAGCAGCAATAGGAGAAGCAATGGCAACCGGTTCTCAGGACGAAGGAGAGCACTTTTAAAAATAAACAGCGCTGAATAGTGGCCGTGACGCTTTGCTGTACTCAACTGGACTGCCAGATTTGTCGAACCGAGAACGTCGTCCAAATCACTCGGCTGGAACAATGAAGTACAGAACTTTGGTAAGGTTTTTTTGAGCAAAAGATGAGTGTCGGATTTTTTAAAGGGGCAGTTTGTGGATTTTTGTGACATGTTCATGTATGGAATATGATTTTAAAAATACTGAAGGTAAGTCATGTATAGTATCTGTATTTATAAATTGGTCAGACTTAGAGGATGGAGTTCATTGTGTGGAAGAGGAAGCTGATGGCTTTATTAGTGAGGATCACTTTCAGTTGTGTTGAACAGTAATTTCGAAACGCCCTTGGCAGCGTGCTCTTGAACTTGTATGTCAGGTGAGATAGAGGTTAAAAAGACAACAATTGTTGCTCACGTATCCATCGCTTCCTCTTAAGTAGTCTTAAGTCAATCTCATTCTTACTCTCATTTGTCATTTTGATGTTGTTTTTGCACGTTTTTGTCATGTTGATGTTGTGCTTGCATTTGTTGTGTTGATGAGGTGTGTTTTCATCACAGTGCGTTTGTGTCGCACCGCCCACCGGGTGAGGCAATCGCATGGTTGCGTTGTGTGGCCAGGCAACATTCTTTTGCAGCCACTGACAGTGGAAGCAAGTATGTTAATGAAAGAAGTGTGTTGATGTGTCAGTGCAGCAAGTTTTGTCTCCTGTTTATTTATGTTGACATTCACTGTCAGCTGCACATGCTGCTGCAAGGGTCCGTTTTCCAAGACTTCTCGGCTTCCCAAGCTTTATGTATGTTGAAGATGGATTCCCGTTCATTTTGTGCAATGCACTGATTCTTGACACAGTTGTCGTTACTTCCTTTTGGCTCGCTGACTTAAGATCAATACAGTAGTTAGTTTATGTCTGCTAGTTTTTCCTGCAAGCCGCTCTTCCGCGACTCCCGCCCAATTCAGTTTCCCCTCTGCTTGGAAAACGACAAGCTGGCTTCAGAATGGTTTGTCAAATAGATGGAATACGAATGTAATTATACGAAAAACTTCGAGCTGAATATCCATGGAGTACCGTTGGGGAAGGGTAAGTTCATCGTTTCTCAATTCTTAAATGCCTCTTAATGATTTACTGAAAATTTTAATAGGCTTTGAAAATGTGGCAAGTCCCTATATGTGTGCATGTTTTTAATTCATAGTAGTAGCCAGGGAAACATCACTCCACAGTTCTATGCCTCATCATGACTTCAGTTTTTTTTTTAAACACCAATTTATCATGTTTATATGTTTCTGATCATTAAGCCAATTTTATTATCTCACAAAGACAACAAAAATAAATACAAATTGAAGTTGGTAAATTATCTATTTAGGGTAAAGAAAAAAAAAAGGCCAAACCCATCTGTCTTCATTAACTATGATTGACCACAGATTTTGGAGAACTGACCGAGTAAAATTACATATGCCACACCCAGGCCTGATTACCACCAGATTTGTTGAATCAAGAAATCACTTGCATAATACCTGTCAGACAACTACAAATAGGCTACAAAATATTTTTGAAGCTCTCAAGAACAGTGACAAATATGCAAAAACAAAAAAAACAAACAAACAGAAAAACAAAACAAAACATCACAACGGGCACAAATACTTTTTCACAACACTAACTACTGGAGGTTTTTATGCTAATAGTATATTGACTGTCAGACCTGGAGCTGACATAATGCAGCCAAATAATGACTTAATTGATGCAGGCTATGTGGTAAAGTCATCTTTTCACTGTAGGATGGAGAATATTCTGTACATGGTATGTTGTCACCAGTTGGCCCACACATTGATCCTCAGGCTAGTAGTGTTCTCTTGAGCAACCCGCGTCTAGCACCTGTTTCCACAGTCAACTCACCACAACACAACTTTCATTTGGAGCTCTTTAAAAAGAATAACTGCAGGTGAAAAAAATTGCTATGCTTGGATAAAAATCAAACATAAATCACAAAAAAATTATTAGAATCTTTATTATTTAGAATATTTAACTACTACTACTAGTATAACACAAACACCTACTACAACTACTACTACAACTACTACTACGGCGGATAACACGGGTAATAAACTAAGCTCGATTTAGCTCATTTCCAACAATTCAATTTTTAAGACAAATCAATTGGAATTATTGCCCAACCCTACACACAGTTGTATAAATAGAATATTTAAAATAATGCAGAGTACTAAATTAAGACTGTAGGCCTATACATCTTTGCATCTTGTAACCTGTCTCCAGCTACTTTGTTTGCTACACAGGATTCGGAAAGTATGACAACATGTAGGAACCAGGAAGGCACGCACTTGGTGTGTTCCTGAGATTTTGTGTTTGTGTGTCTTGTGCAAATGGGTGGAGGTATTTTGTGCAGCATTTTGGTCAGGAAAGCCAAACACTGAAAGGGGCATTGGAAACTATGAAGTAATGGCGAGAGGGGTGATAGTGAAGTAAGAGTGTTTTTGAATGACAGAAAATGTAAAGAGAAATAAAATGGAGGGAAGGCGTGAAAAAGTTACTTGTTTTTGTAGTAAGTTATGTGACGTTCTTGCGCCTTTCTTGGCAAGGTGTGGCTCAAATGACCTATTATGAGATGGTTATGATGGATTTGTTTTTTTCTTTTTTTTTTTGGATAGTTAAGAGACCAATTTTAGCCCATAAATCAGCTGTTCTGTGCAAGGAAGAAGTGGATATGTTCTGACATTTCTGCTTTTATGCACACCTCCTGCATTCACTTTGTTTTGAAGACAAGCATACCCTATGTACTGTAATGTATTGGACAAAACGTATATACAGTATTTGTGTGATTGCTATGCAGGTGAAGATTGGTTGGCGAAATGTCATGCGATGCTTTGATAACAGTGTCAGGTTTGTGTAAACGAGCGAGGGAGACGTGTCAGCAAACAAAATATCGATAGAGCACTCGCTCATTTTAGTTCAAGTGAAAAGAAGAACAAATAAATGGTAAATAGCTGATTGTGCATGTTCCACAGTTACAGTGAGCGTAGCTGTAGAGCGTAGACCAAGGTTGGACAAAGTGATGATCACATGGGACACAGATGTTTTATCCATATTCACTGAAGGGCTAGACTATAAATATGTACTCTTTATTTCTGCTACCGATGATGCTGGCGCTACAAGATGATCCTTTATTGATTCTCAAAAGGGAATTTCCAATAAGAATGTGACTTTTGTTATGACGTTAGTTTCGCAAAAAATACCTACATTTATGCTAATTGTTCTGATCTCTAAAAAAAAAAAATGTAGAAATTATTTATTTTTACATATTTATTTTTAGATAAAATATTCTTGAACTAAATTCATAATTTAGATAAAAACAAAAGTGAATAATTAAATGTTCATCATCCAAGTTTTTAAGTTGAGCACACGGGCTAACCATTAGCCCGTGTGCTTAGTTCCTGACACATTACGGACACATTAGAAAATCTTATGCTTCCAAGAACAAGAAGACAGAAGTCCAAAATGAATTATTCTACTCTTGACAACAGTGACGGTGTCGGTACCATATGTGTTCGGCCTGCCAGATCCATTCGGGGGCCTTCGCGTCTTGTCGGCGCTTGCTGATGACGTCAGTACAGCAAGCGAGCAGTGTCAAATGTGTTCACGTTGGTTTGGTTTCCGAATTTTGCGGTTCACGTATCACAATACATCACAAAAACAGTCGTAATGATTATAGGAACACATTAGCACGTCAACTGACAATATTTCGTCCCATCGCAGTTTTACTTTTTTGCATTTATGTGCTATTTTACCTCCATTTTTTATATTTATTTTATCTAATGTATTTTTTCAATCTATTTCATTATTTAGTCAATCTTAAAGTATCCTGCTTTTATACTTACGTTTATTTACGTTTTGCAATCTCAGCCCATACATTTTGTTATTTAAATGACATCTTTAATATTTTCTTGCCAATGTCACCTCAGAGGTGACACTGCACTATGAGTTGCGGAGGGTCGTGCGTATTGCAGAAAATAATTACCATGATGATGATAATAAAATGATGGAATTATTGCCTGAGATGTGATATTTCCTCACCAATATGTTCTGTACTCAGCCTCAGGTTATTAGGTAACTACGAATTTATTTGTAACCTTCATGTGTGTGCATGTGTGTCTCATGGACTATTGATATAAATATTAATCAAAGGTAATGGCCTACTACCGTAAAGTCGAAACTCATAAGTTAACTTCATCAACTACAGTAGCACATTTTACTTTTTCTTTAAAGATGTCAAATGCATTAACAAATCAATGAATGACACATGAATGAATGAATGAATGAATGAATCAATGAATGAATGCACAACTTTTCTTTATATGTTCAGTATTTTTTTCCTTCCACAAAACAACAACAACAAACAAGTCTGAAAGGGTTTCACGGCAAACCTTTAATCCTAGACAAGGGAAGACGAGAGATCAATACATTAGAATAGCCACGGTGAGATGTAATTGATTGATGATGATTGATGAATGATTTTGACGCGTTACGAATCCTTGCCTTTTGGGTCGCCGAACAGTTTGATCCAGTAGTGCGGCTGTGATAAGTCCCATTAGATAAATAATAATAAATTACTTCGTAAAAAGCGTCAATGTTTTCCCTCCAACGACTGGAAAGTTGCCTCACCAATCACAATCGTCGACATCTCAGCCAATCCTGTAGCGTAAAACGTCTCAGCCAATCCTGTAGCGTAACGTCATCTGTAGGCGAAGGACCCCGAATGGATCTGGCAGGCCGAACACATATGGTACCGACAACGGAACTATAATATTTATGGCACACTAACAGCCTCTTTATACCTGGCGAGTTGCAACTACTGTCCTCTAAAATCAATTATTGACAAGCTGATTAATTGTTGGCCAAATGCCCAACAATCCATCCATTTTCTACTGTTGGTCCTGTTCAGGGTCACGTGGAAGCTGGAGCCTCTTCCAGCTGACTGGGCAAAAGATTGATATCCCAGGACTTTTGTTCACACTGTATGCCATATTATTATGACTCACAAACACACACACAGCTGCAGAAACTTTGTGCTCCAAAGAGATGTGTTGTGTCAAAAAACAATAGGACACACACACAAGGGATCCCAAGGAGAGATAAACAAGCAGTTATTACACGTGTGACTGTAACATTACTTACATTCATGCAACACAGTTTCTCTGATGATTGGAAGTTACAGTACTGACATTATGACGGTATTTTGTCACAGCTTTAAAATAGTATTTACTACACATTAATATGAGCTTGCTTTGATGGCTAGCCAAACCAACTAAGTCTAAATAGAAATGTCTGTGCAACAGAACGTTTTGAGACGTGCAAGTGTGCTTTGTTAAAGCTCATAAAAATAGGCCAGGCCAGGCCAGGATAGCTGGTCATTTTATGCTGTAGCGCTAATGTTAAGTTTGACCACACTTGTGTCCTGTGGCTCCCACCGTGCTATGAAGCACCATGGGGCACTAACATTCTCTTTTGAAACGCAGTGATAGAATAATTGTTGAATTAAGAAGAATTAACAAGTGTGATTTGCAGAAGATTATTTGATTGATTTAACTATATTGTTTTTATCGTACATTTGCTAAGTTTTCATAATCATTCATACTAAATACAGTGTTTGCAGCTTGGGCAAAGAGTTTTGCCAGGCTGGCTCTCAAAGATCTTTCGCCTGGAGACCAAAATAACACATCCGCTGCCAAGCGAAAGTGCCTTTGCATGGAACGTGATGTTTATAGAGTTTGTGCAAAGTCATGCTCGAACGTCAAAGAAGAACCTGGATGGAGAAGATAAGCGGTATCGAGCTCGGTTCCCCTCCTCTTAGTATTTTGAGTGTCAGGCAATCTGAATAAAAAGAGTGTTCAGAGGGACTGTTTTAGAAGCATAGGTTTGAATTGTATGGCACAGTTCTCCTCTGCTCTCCTCGCTAGCGTGTTAGAAGGTATTAAGGTGTCTTTCCTTTTTGTGTCTGTGTGAAATTATTATAAAAGTGTCAGTATTGATGAACCTGACACGCAGGATCAAACGTACTCATGCAGACTTGTGTGACATCGGGTCAAGATGTTTTATATATCTGCAATCTTCTGAACAAGATTGTTATAGTTAATGAAAACTAACAAAGTAGCAAAATGTGCTTTTAAAAACGAAAGCTAACTAAAAACCAAATAAACTACTAGTTTATAAAATGACCTATAACAGGGATCTATACTAACTTTTACACTGGTAGCATTGGTGCTACCAAATATTTCAGTTGGTCGAACCACACGTTTTGGTCGCACCCTTTTTGAGGAAGATACAGCATGACCGTATTTGCTGAAGTCAAGTTGTCCTAATTTGCATAGTGTAGTTTCAGATGATGTAAAGATTGACAGCTGCAAAATATTTTACTGAAAGAAGATTGCCTGCAATAAAACATGTCAATTATTTTATATTAGCCTACTTTAAAAGAAAGTAAAAAACTAGAATGGAGGATGGAAGCCTATAGCCTAGTAGATGATTAGGTAAAACAGACGTAAACAGACGTGGTTATATGTACCATTGATTGTAATAAAGTGTAAAAAAAAAAAAAAAAAAAACAAAAAACAAAAAAAAAAAAAAAACAAAAAAAAACAAGTGATTTCACACCCATCATTCTTCTTAATGTAGCTTTTATACATGAATAGAAAACGCACATTGTTTAGATATTAGCAATTATTAATGGTTAATGTCCGACAGTATTTGAATGCAGCCCACGGCTCGCGGAACTCGTCAGTTGTTTATGCTCCAGTGGCTAACTGTTAACGGCAGAGACTTGTGTGTATCATACAATGACATACTGATTAAATTTCTTTTAACGTTTTTAATTGTCAATTAAATATAATTTCGAGTTGGCGTTGTGTTGATGTTGGAAGTCGACAGTCACTTGAGCCGGAAGATGTCACGCGCAGCGCGTCAATTTCAAAATACAAGTAACAATGCAATTGAATCGACATCCATGTATGAGTAAAGTTGGCCTCCGCAGCGCGTTCCGTGGACGTACAACCCAAACTGTGGTGCTTGATGCATACCAATCACAGCTCAAAGATAACCCCGGGTTTTCACCGGATGCGGTTGCGGTGCGGTTGCGGTGCGGTGCGTCTTGACTGCGTGCTCCGGACGGGTCAATTTTTTTGTCAATCCACACTGGCTGCGCACAGCTGCGGTCCGGCAGCTCCGTCGCCGCCCACTTCTCAACGTGTCTTGTGGGACCGCGCGCGCGCGATCATGTGGCATTTCACAACGACAAACATACAGAAAGTCTGTGCTCAACAGAGAAGCAGAAAGAGAGGTGGACTTCTTTTGATTTAACCTTTTCTTCTTCTTCTGCTATGAGATTCCATGCAGCATCCTTTTTTTGGTTGTCCTTATAAAAAGGATGTGCCGTGTCATATATTATTTTGTGGTTTTCCACCTCCAATATAAACCTCTCCTCGTCCATGTTCGCTGGTGTCTAAACCGTGAATGAGCACATGGCCCAGCGACGCCCATGTCACGTTTTGCTGAAAAGCTTGCGAAATAGGAGCTGGCGAGTGTTTTATTCTGAAAGGTAACCGGAAATTTATTTTGAAACTGCGTTGGTCTTCCTGCCCCGCTCGATGTGTTTTGTGCTAGCTTGCCATTTGCCGGAGGCCTACCGCTGCGGCGTCCGGCAAAAATAGAAAATATGTCTATCCTTGCGGAAGGCCTGCGGCACGCCGCAGCTGAGACGCAGTCGACACGCAACGCACCCGCAAGCGGTGTAAACTGCACCATTCGAATGAATGGAATCTAATTGCTTGCGTCGCCGGACCGCACCGCAACCGCACCGCAACCGCATCCGGTGAAAACCCGGGGTAAGCCGGCCCGTTGCACCACTCATTAAAACATACTCGCGCCGTGCGACTGGATTAATATTTCACCAGCACAGGCTGTACAGTTGGTCGCATTTGCGGGTGAATCAGTGTCGAGCCCTGGATAATTATGGCAAAAATGTCCTTTGTTTCACCCTTGTCAATTGGTGAGCTTTCGGGGATCATTTTAATTTGTTATTATAGTATTAGTATGTATTTCACTATTGCAATACATTAGTACAAATGAAGGACGGTCGAACAGTTGTTTGAGAATTGCAGTTTGCTTTATTCTACAATACTTAGTGTTTTTTTTTATCATGCACTTGGTAAATATCAAAACAAACACTCTAAAAACTAATTAAAAAAAATGTCAAATTGAAATAAAAACCAACTATACTTGACAAAAATATAAACGCAACACTTTTGTTTTTGCTCCATAATGACAAATTCTAAACTGTTATATCTCTGCTTCTAGTTTTGTAAAATTTCAGAAGAGGAAAGTGCTAGCCAAACTTTAGTGTTCATCGTTATCTTATCCTCAATTTAATTCTCCACTTCACTCTTCTTTTCAAACACGCTGCAGTTGTAATTAATAAGATCTCTCCTCCCTCAAGCTTTCTCTTCCTCTTTATCTAGTCTCCGGGCTCTCCCCTATGGGACAACAACAATGAATGTACCACTTAGCACAACAACACCTGCTGTACGTCGTATGTGTGAATGTGTCCTGTTCACTTTGGTCCTGTCGGCTGCATGCTAAACATGGATGTGGACAGCTTTTGTAAAATTATGAGTAAAACACAAGCTTCCATTTTAAAATATGGCCTTTTGGATAGACGTGTTGATGACCTTAAACATGTGTTTCATTCTAATTCTTGCATCTTGATTGATTTTATGGTCTATTTTTATTTTCTATAAATGGTTTATTGCAGATGGTTTGGCAACAACTCTATTACTTTAAAGGCTGCTCACCAGAACACCAGAGGAAGTACAAAGTGAAAAACTGAATTTGATTGAATATGACCTCAAGCCATGGTGCTTCCCTTAAATTTGAATCTTTACATATTTAAATTAAATTTAAAAAATAATACAACTAAAACAATGACAAACTTCTTGATATTTGTATATATTTTAATGTCATGTCACGTTATTATCTTCAAAGTGCTTCCTCTGCACTGTATCAATGGTAAAAAAACAAAACCAAAAAAAACAAAATGGAATCGACATACATACTGCACTATAAGTGATGATGTGCGACACAGATTTGGATTCAGTCGGTCACTCTGCCTTAATCCCTCTCTGTCCTCCTCCAGGTGGTGGGTACTGACGGGGTGCGGGCTATGATGGAGTCGGCCCTGACAGCAAGAGACAGAGTGGGGGTGCAGGACTTTGTCCTGCTGGAGAACTACACGAGCGAGGCTGCTTTCATAGAGAACCTTCGAAAACGCTTCAAAGAGAACCTCATCTATGTAAGTGGACACCACTGAAATGGGGATGGGAGAGCCTAAGTTTCATGACAAGTTAAAACCACAAACTGAGTGAAAGATTACCAAATCTGTTTGGTGTCAGTAACCTCGCTGCGTAATTATATCGCGTGAAAGACAATGTTCAAAACAAGGTTTGAACGGTAAAAGGCGCCCCGAATCCTCCAAACTAATTAATTGATCGCTATATGTAACCTTCAAATGTTAAATGTCTGGACTCCCTTAGTCTGAAGGAGCAAACGGGGTAACAATTTTTTCTAGGTTGTCGTCTAAATGTACCTCCAGTTCAATAGAAAATATACTGAGGTAGACTGTGACACATGACCTGGATGTTACAGCATATTTACTGTAATCATATTTTGTTGCTGAGGACAAAATAGAACCATGTCTGGTTTTTTTGTTGGCTGTTTTTTGTTCTATTTTTTTTTCTTACTTTTGATTGAAGTCATTAGTGTATTCATCTAAAATTACTTTGTAAATAAGCTATTACCAACCTCCTCCACAATGTCCCTACCATGCTAACCGTCATTGCACCGTTAAAATCAATTATGGTTGTTAAGCTAAAATATTTAAATGCTACTTTTAGATCTGAAGTTCTCTTGTCCTGATGTTTATATTAGGGCCCGACCATATGCATTTTTGGAGGCCGACGCCGATAGTGATTACTTGGGAAAGAAAAAATTACAGATTACCGATTAATCTGACAATTATTTAAAAATATATATAGGGTTCCCACGGGGTCTAAAAAAAAAAGTCTTAAAAAGTCTAAAATTCAGAAAGTTAAATTTTAGGCCTAAAATGTCTTAAAAAACAGACATATTTTCATCCTAGGTCGAAAATTTAATCTACCCAAATCTAAAATTCTTACATCCGCTCCTTACATTCCTAGAAGTGTCTGCTCTGTAGAAAGAAAGAAAAAAACAAACAAAAAAAATGTGCGTGTTGTGTTGTTTCTATTATTTGCGTGCTCAAAGTGAAGGAGACTTATGAGGGGGTGCGCTTGCATTGGAGTTCAATGTAGTTCAGGCGGGCGGGAGCGAACGTACGTGGGACGGTGCAAATGAGATGTTTGGTGAGATGTGACGCGCGCGGCTTGTTTTGCCGCGAGATACGACAACAGGAGGGGAGGAATTTGTTGTTGCTGTCTGCGGACATCCCGAGCTCAACATGTTAAGCTAACACTACGGGGACAAAAACAAACAAACGGGCAGGGTGGTGAACGACGAACTTGGCAGACCTGGGTTGGTATGTATTCACGTTTTTGTTTTTGTTACATATGTTGAACTGTGTACCAAAACAACAGACGACATCACTATTGATATTAGCCAAAGCATATTAGCACAGTGGTGGCCAGTTAATTGCGATGCTGAAACATTTTTTTCTGAGAGGACTTTTGCCTTAATGTACCCAATGAGCAAGCTGACGTAGGAACAACGTAGTTTCTACGTAATGGGTACACGTAGAAAAGACGTTACATTCGGGTTCAGATTGCAATATCAGATTAAGAAATTTCGTCGTCGTCATTTCAATGTAGATTAGTGACATATATAAAACGTCTATTCAAAGTTGAAATCGGGTTCAAAATAGGTCATGTTGACGTCCTTTTGGCACGTTATATAGACCAAAATTATATTTATATATAGGACTGTCTCAGAAAATTAGAACATTGTGATAAAGTCCATTATTTTCTATAACGCAATTAAATAAGCAAAAATGTCATACATTCTGGATTCATTACAAATCAACTGAAATATTGCAAGCCTTTTATTATTTTAATATTGATTATGGCTTTTTTTTTTTTCTTGGTCTGAGGAAATATTCTGAGATTTTGAGATAGGATATTTGAGTTTTCTTAAGCTGTAAGCCATAATCAATATTAAAACAATAAAAGGATTGCAATATTTCAGTTGATTTGTAATGAATTCGTAATGCATGGCATTTTTGCTTATTTAACTCTTTGACTGCCAAAAACGTTTAATAACGATTAGTAAAATCACGATGTATGCTGCCATAAACGTGAAATGACGTCATCTACGTTTTTTTTTTTTTTTCTTTTCTTAAATGGATGGAGCAACGTCTTAAGTGCAGCGCTGCCTGGTCAATGGGTTGTGGAATCAAAAACACCACCTAACTATAGCCAAAAGATGGCAGCATTGTGTTTCTTTTCAATGGGCTGTTGGTGTATGGAATTACAATGAAATGTGACGGAATCTGATGAATGTTCATAATCAGCGAAATGGCACTGTGGGGGTTGGTTTTTTGTTGTTTTTTTTCCTAACGTGTGGCAGTAAAAGAGTTAATTGCATTACAGAAAATATTGGACTTCATCACAATATTCAAATTTTCTGAGAAAGTCCTGTATGTTATATTTCTAATTTAAAATGACTAAAATAATGGTGTGAAATTGTGCATGAAATGCTCAAAGAAGAAATAAAAACATAATCCAGTTTGTTAAAATGGGTTTATTGTTTTAAAGCCATATGTGTCATGTGAGGCATGGTTGAGGACCCAAGTACAAGGAGGCACATGTGCTCAAAAAGTGGTTGTAAAAAAAGATAATCCAGGAACGAGGAGAACAAAAAATACCCAAAATAAGAGCAAACAACTACGAAGGAATAACTCAACTGAATAGCAGGAACAAAGGAACCATGACAGCGACACAAAGTGAACAAAAAAACCCAGCAGACTCTATACATACACTCACACTGATTGACGCAACAAGACACAGCTGGGTGAGGGCACTGATTGGTCGACACACGAGGCAGGGAAAACAGGTGGGCATAGTTTCGCATGACGAGACAAGAACATATCAAAAACTAACTAGACAAAAGAGAACATGAACACCCAAAATACAAACAAAAACCCAACCCCAGCGAACCATGACAATGTGTGTGCTTTGCAACGGCCATAGGATAGCTCGGTCCAGATGAATGGCACCGTGCCCTCCACTTCTTTGCCCTCCTCCTTCCACACTGCTTTAGCATACATCTGAGAAGGAGAACATATGAAGAGGTGAATAATTACTTTACCAATTTAGAAACATATAAACAGTGGCAACGAACAAGAAGTGGTGTCCGTGTGACAGCTCCGAGCAGCATAGCGCCTAGCCGACACGTTTGGGAAAAAAAAGAAAAAGAAAAGAAAAACGGAGCTCAGCAAGGTCCTCTGTCATTGCGAGTGTAGTGACAGATCACATCACAATACAGCATTGAAACGAAAAGTATAAATGTGGGTATAAGAAAACAAAAGGACAAACTTACCTTGAGCCGCTCAGCAGGACCACTTCCTGTCTGTTCCCGAATACACGTGCGCGAGTCTTCTTCTTCGTCTTCTTATTTCCAGCAGACTAGGCACGGCAAATGCATTGCTGCCCAACCCCCCACCCCCACCCCTTGCTGGTGAGCTGAGCTGTGTATATGCACCACACGCAAGATATAATGAATTTCCAACATATGCGTCGAAGTTTCGAGTCACAAAAAAACAAAAAAACAACAACACTAAAATACAAATTTGTGTATTTTTTTTATTAACTAAAAAAAAAAAACAAAAAACAAAAAGAAATAATGCAGCGTATATGATACTTTTTTTGGGGTGCATATGTACAAAGTACAAACATGGTGAGAATGGGACGTCATATCAACGTCCATATAAGGCCATAGTTACACGTCAAAAGTCAACCAATTTTGGCGGTCATATGGACCTAGAAATAAGGTCCACGACCGGCCGACGTGATACGGACATGATCTGGAGGTTCACTGGACGTTGGATGTTTATTGGGTAAGTAGAAGCAAAGCAAAGCCCCTATCGCCGGTGTGTGCGAATGTCAATGAAGCGGCCGCGTGCAGAGGTGTGAACACTGTACAACTCCGGCAATGAAACGCTAGCGAGGAAAGTTAATTAAAACTTGTTTTTTCATTTCCTTTATTTAACCAGGCAAGAAACTCATTGAAAGTAACAATCGCAAATACAAGAGTGATCTGATCACAGGCTTACAAAGCCCCTTTTAGCTATTTGTGTGAATGTGACATTGTTAATTAGGTGGCTCGGTACTCTGTGCACTACCGGGAAACATACATTGCAAGTTTACGTTCCCGACTTTCCGCCAAGATATTGCAGTTAGCTTGTCTGAACGGGGAGTGTGGACAATTATTTTTAGCGAGTCAGAACGGAAAGTGTGGACAGTCAATTTGTAAGAAAATGGGTAAATGCCAGTTCAACAAGAACTGACTCGAACTGACTCGTTGGATGAGGTAGCCGGCGCTAGGCACTCGGCTCGTTGCAAAGTTTGCAAGTTTACTTTGGGCGCGAATATGGTTGTATAGGCAAGGCAAGGCAAGTTTATTTGTATAGCACATTTCATACACAAGGCAACTCAATGTGCTTTACGCAAGGAAAGGCAACACAATAAGCATCAACAAACAGTAGTTAACATTGAGAGGAAGAAGATTAAATAAAAATAGGGTACAAAATTTACTAGAAAGAACATACAATGACAATATTAAAACATTATTCAGCAAACTTTAAAACATTTAGCATAAGGAAGTTTAAAATAATAAAAATAATAATAAAAAAAAACTTATTAAAGCTGTTTAAAATAGGTTGTATGTATGTATGTATGTATGTGATTGTTGTGTGCATTGTTTTGAGAACTGAAGTTCATCTCAGGTTGGTCATTGTCAATATTGTTTATTGCATTGTATATGTTGTATGCTTGGGCGGCACAGTGGTTGACTGGTTAGCACATCCGCCTCCCAGTTCTGAGGACCCGGATTCGAGTCCAGGCTCCGACCTTCCTGGGTGGAGTTTGCATGTTCTCCCCGTGCCCGCGTGGGTCTTCTCCGGGTACTCCGGTCTCCTCCCACATTCCAAAGACATGCATGGCGGGTTAATTGGGCGCTCCGAATTGTCCCTAGGTGTGCTTGTGAGTGTGGATGGTTGTATGTCTCTGTGCGCCCTGCAATTGGCTGGCAAACTGTCCAGGGTGTCCCCCGCCTACTGCCCAGAGCCAGCTGAGATAGGCTCCAGCACGCCCCGCGACCCTAGTGAGGAATAAGCGGTCAATAAAATGGATGGATGTTGTATGGTTTTAGTGCACTTCGACATGTTTGAAACCAATACAAGTTGACATGGTTTTGAGAATCAAATATGTGACCCCCCGGCCCCCAACCCCCCACCCACCTTTTTTTTTTTTTTTTTTTTTTTTTTTTTTTTTTTTTTTTTTAGGGGTCTTCGGTCGGTCGTGAAGTTGGTCTAAAAAAAATTTCAGAATGGTCTAAAAAAAAAAGTCTAAAAAAGGTCTAAAATTTCACTGAGTGATTCCTGCAAGAACCCTGAACCCCTTCCCCAATTCTTTTTCAATGGGTGCCACTTACACACAAACTTTCGCTATTAAGATTCTCTGCTTTGAATTACAAGTCCATAAAAAAAAAAATCATGAGGTATACAAGGTTATTGTATAGATTTATGTCAATAATAAAACCATTCTTACTTGTTTACAACTGCTGTAAAGCATTGACCTTTTATATATTTTTATCTTGTGTTATTTTCATAAGTCTTGGGACTTACTGGGCTAACATGGGACCTCAGAGATTGTATTTCGTGCCATGTCATGTGGAAATGTGTGGGAAGACAAAAAAAAAAGAAAAAAAAGAATCCATGGACGTTTGGATCATTGAATTTTGAGAAAAGAAAGTCTTTCAATCCTTGAAATATCAACTTCATAATATAATATAACTTGAAAGGACAAGACAAAATAAAAACAATAAGAAAGTGAAATAGGAATTGAATAAACTAAAATAATAGCAACTGAAAAAACAGTAAGAACAAATACTGACTGTTCCAGTATGTTTTGGCCTCTTGAGGGCAGTGTGGTGCCGTGCAGCCATTGGGGTACAAACTTAAAGTGAGTAAAGAAGAAAGTTGTGATTGAATTTTATTAAAATAACTATTTTTTCACACATTGTGAGGAATTTGTGCCTTTGCTTAGTGTTATCTCATCTGTGGGTTGTGTTCCCACAAGATTTGTGTGTGGATATTCATTATTTGAAGGAAAAACACTCCCAAAGTCAATGCTAACTTCCTGTTAGCATTTGCTAACTTCCTGTTAGTGCTAGGCTATCGATGTTTTAAAAACTAAGCATATTTCGTATTTAAATATACAGTGGATGTAATTCTTAACGTTGTGCATTTAGTTTTACACTTAACTCCAACTGCGGTGTCATTAAACAGCTTAAAGAATGCTTAGTGATAACAGAATAATCAGAAACATACGCTACACATTTGCTAGTGGCTAATGCTACGCAAGCAAAATGGTGCATTTGGGGTACTTTTACAGCGTCGGAAACGTCACTTTTCTTCGATAACGTTTTAAGGGGAAAATAATCGGCCATTTGGCCCAATTGGTCGATGTTTGAAGGCCAATAATCGGCCAATTAATCGGTCGGGCCCTAGTTTATATAGTGTACTTGAATATGTATTGAAACTTTATGTAAAATGTGACTGTATATTGTCTTATAGACTTACATTGGCTCGGTGCTGGTATCTGTTAACCCATATAAAGACCTGGAAATCTACACCAAGAACCACATGGAACGATACCGTGGGGTCAACTTCTATGAGGTCTCACCACACATGTAAGTTTTTTGCAAAGCTTATTAAAATCCATTCAAGAATGCAGGGTGTACTTGACTTCCCCGACATTCAGCATTTTGAAGTTGGAATCGGCGCTTGGCTTACCGCTTGCGTTACCACTACTTTTTAAAATAGGTCTGGTCATTATTATGATCCTCCAAAATGACATAACATTTGAACCTGCCATCCGAATATAGTCAGACTGTGAATATTGAGACATTAGCTCACTTAGTTAGTACTCTCACTTCCTGCTTAGAGTTTAGAAGATGCCATGCCACAAGTCAAAGTGTTTATTTGAAAAATTGCCACAGGAATGGTGAGGAAACTCACAGTAAATTCTCCCGAGACCATTAGGTGAGCCTACTAAACAAACATTTTCTTAATGGAGACTGAGGTGACATCACCAAATATATTCTCCCACTAGCTCACTCGCTTTTAGATGTGGTGTTTTTTTTTTACTTCATCACTTTAGTGCAAATGTTTGCTCCGCCTGAGTGAAAAGGGGAAAAAAATTGGCAAGTCGAGATGGAGATCCAGAGAGACAGGGTCAGGGAGGTGCGGAAAGAAATGTAAGCAAATGATACGACGAGAGGTTCCCCCATTGACAGGGAATTCCTCTGAACTGAACCTGAACCCCGGCGCACCACTTTCCACAATATTGTACATACAACCAGAAACAGTGTTGGCCAAGCTGATTTATATCATCTTTCAATTACTCAGGTGTCGAGGATGTGTCCAAACAGCCTGAAAAAACATATCAAAGCAGATAATGTATGAGCAAGACATTGCCAACTGATAGTGTAATTTAACTTGGACCACCATTAGACCACTCTGGACCTTATGCATCATGGTGACGATTTATGACACTGGTTTTCCAAGTTAACACGAACACATTTTCCCTCCCTTTAGTTAATTTTACTTTTTTTGCACTAAGGCAATTTGTCAATTTGTTTGTATTAAGATGAAAGAAGGATGAATTGTGTGATCTCTCTCTACTCTTAATATCACCCAAGTTTCTTTCTTTCTCTATTCCCCGGATAGCGCAAGATTTTACAGTACTGTATTTAAAGAAATAGTCTGGATTTGATAAGTTTTGAATCACACTAATCATAAAAAAAACTGGGATATTTTGAAATGGATTGTTCATTCATTCAACAATCATGGGCCTGTTGTGAGTTTTGCCGTTCAGTCCTTTGTTGGAGAACACCAAGTTGTGCAAAAAGAACTAGAGATCGACCGATATGCATTTTTCAGGGCCGATGCCGATTCCGATTATCGGTAGTCAAGGAGGCAGATAACCGATATTTGAAGCCGATATTCATTTGCAGTAAAAGTTAAAATGTTGGCACCAAATTTTTGAATAATGCAAACCTCAACACTTAACTTCATTTAAATGCCACAGAAGCATATGTTTATTAAACAGCAGCTTTTCAAAAATGTACATTTCTCTTTTCCTTTTTCGTTTGAAACAAAAGACATCAAGGCTCATCGGCATGTTTTATAAAGTTAAATGAAAAAACTAACTAATAAAGTGCTTTACAAAGTAAATATAAATGTTAAGTATTTTTCTTATGTTTGTTTAAAATAGAAAAACAAAAAAAAATGCAACACGTTTCTAGGGTTCAATGAAAATATTTTCACAAGTACATCATCCTGAAGTTTTTTAAAGTAAAAAAAAAAAAAAAAAGTGCAGGGAGTTGCCAGGGTCAGTAACATAGCATCTCTTATAAAGTAAACTGAAAGTGCAGGGAGTTCTCCATGTCAGCAGCATCTCTTGTAACAGAATTTTTTAATTAATATAGTACCCTGAAATTTTCGAAACTAGTGTTTCATTTCAACCTCTTTCACATCTTTGTTTATAAAAATTAAAACAAAAAGTGCAAAATGCTCCCAAAGTCCTCTTATAAAACCAACTAAAATTAAAATAAATAAAATAGCTCCCTGAAGTTTTCTGAAGTAAATAAAACATTTAAATAAAAATTGCACAGAAATGTGAGTCCAAAATCAATTAGTAGTCCCAATTGAGTAAGACCATATTGTGGTGCAAAAAGCAGAGTTGTTCAGCATGATCTCCAGTGAGACGGCTTCTCTTAGGCTCATAAATTGTAGCGACTTCACTAAAGCTTCATGTAAATCAGATTTCCGTTTTATCATTGCTGTATCATACAAGTCAGGGTGATGATTCCTTAGATGGGTCCACAAGTTTGATGTATTCTTGGTTTTCCCTGTTGTTGCTCCCATGCTGACACTTTCAGTGCATGTATTACACACTGCCTTCCCTGGTGTTGGCTGAGTGTAATGATCCCATACTGCACTTTTCCTTTTTTGTCCTTCCATCTGCAATAAGAAGTTGGAGGGGAATTAAATATGGGGACCACATGACATTACTTTCACAGTATTTGGGATGTTTGTAGTTTTATTATCTAAAAGTTACATTTTTATATTTTAACGTGATAGCAGGAACCCTGTTATTCAGAACTACGCTGTGGCATTACTTATTATTATTATTATTGTTATTATATATTACTACAGTAAAAAAAATAAAATAAATTGCCATATGAGAACTATTTATTCATCCCTGAACAACCATTCAGTTCATGTAGACCGTGTCATTATGATTATTGTTATTATAAGACAATATTGATAATCTAATGATCAAGTATAGAACAGCAATATCATGCTCCTCTCACAAGAGAACTGTCAAAGACAGCTGCAGGACACATTTCATCATGTAGTTTTCTGCCACTTGGGATGTCCCAATCAACGCAGAAAAAGGTAGAGTAAAATAACTTAAGTTTTAATAAAGTAATAATAACTTGGTTAAACAGAAATTGTTGCGGTGGACCGCTGCCAGTTTCTGCAGTTTCACGTGTTTTAAGCTTAGAGATGCGTGTATGCGCACACTATTCTCTCACCATCGCGTCAACGTGCTTCCCAGCAAAACACACGTTTCTTTCACTCTCCCTCTATCAGAGTGATCAATCGATGTTGAAAGAAACATTGTTTATGTAAGTGAAAATGCGTCTGATTATCTCCCCGAGTGGCTAAAGAATTAGCTTCTGGTTGTTGCTAAGCTAAACATGCTAAGTAAGTAGATTATCCTGGAAGGCTAGCGGGGATGCAATGCAGGGCAATGCAGCTTTATTCATACAGCGCATTTAATACACAACACAATTCACTGTGCTTATCTTGGTGAAAACTTAAGTTAGATAGAGTCTCTTCTCTTTTAACTTACCTTCGAAGCATGTGCCTCTCGTCCTGTCTCTCGTCCGTGGCTGCGTGTGTGTGAGTCCAGCTACTGTAGCTGACCATGTATGGCTGTCACTGATTGGTTCTGGCTCTTGGACGGCTAACCAATCAGATGCTGCTATGGGCGGAACAATGCTGGAGTAAAGACTCCACAACATACAGAGCTGCGCTCGGTTGCATTCGAAGCAAAGTGACAGTTTTAAATGGATCGCTTATATCGGCCGTCAGATTAATAAAAAAGGCAAATACCGATATGTGCCAATATGCCAAATATCGGCCCCGATTATCGGCCCGAACGATTATCGGTCGATCTCTAAAAAGAACTGAAATGTTCAACAGCTGGACATCAAAAGTTTAGATAAGGTCAAGTGCATTATTATTGTCATTATTATTAAATGGACCTGTAAATTTCACCTGGAAGATCAATATTCCTAACTTTTTTGTGTTTAGTGTATTGTCTTTTAGACGAGGGATAATTCATCTGATCAATTATTTGATTACTCATTATTTTTTAGACCACAGTTCCCCCATCCAAATTGTCTATATTAATTTTTGGTGGCAAAAAAAAAGAAAGAAAAAAAAAAGTCTCTCTACTTATTTTTATTCACCGGTAATCATTTTTTGAAACAATAACTCACTTCCATGTACTGTGTAACAAACTAACAAAAAAGAGACTGAACGATAGTTGAGTCCACCACCTGTTAACCCAACACAACCTATAGCTTAATCATCCTTGTAGAGAAATATCATAGTTTATAATAATAATAATAATAATAATAATAATAGTTTAAGAGAATTCAGTAAATGTAAACAGATGAAACAATACTGAGTTATGGATTTGTTGTCAGCTTGTAGCAACTATTTTTTTAAAGATGTAATTAATCAACACTCAATTCTGAAAAATTGTCAAAATTATCACCAATCAATAGTGGACCAAACATCTTTTCTGTCTAACCATGCCCAATTTGTATATGCTAACAGTGAAAATGCCAAATAATTTCAGTTGTCTGTCAATGATAAGTCCTTGAGACGTCTCATCTTTTCCTCCACTTGTCTAGCTATGCAGTGGCAGACAACTCGTACCGTTCTATGAGGACCGAGAGGAAAGACCAGTGCATCCTAATCTCTGGCGAAAGCGGAGCTGGAAAGACGGAAGCATCGAAGAAGATCCTGCAATACTACGCTGTGACCTGTCCAGCCAGTGAACAAGTGCAGACCATCAAAGACCGCCTTCTGCAGTCCAACCCAGTGCTCGAGGTGGGATGCTAACCGATGCTAACCGAACAGACTGAACATGAAATATCGGGTTGTCTCTGTTTTTTGTTTTGTTTTTTGTTTTACGGGGGAACTACACAGGGATTGCTTCGAACAGAGAATAAGAGGTGGTCCTTCACTACTGACAGAACAAAAAGTTTGCTGTTTGACCAGCAGTTTTGTTATTACTTTGGCTGCTAAATGCTATATTGGTTGACCGTTCAATAGCTGTTAATATAATACACTCACCAGATATGGCAAGTTCTTTCCTCCCCATACGTCAAGCCTTTTTTTTTTTTTTTTTTTTTAAATCTTAGACAATAGAAAAAAAAATCTAAAAAAAAAAATATTCAGGGATCTCCCAAGGTTATCAGTACGTCTTAAAAAGTTAAATGGAAACTTGACTCATTAAACAATTTTTAGCAGTGAAAAAGTTCATATTTTGTTCAGAATTAATTGAACTTCATTATTTTTCATGTACAATTAATACCCTTTAAAAAAACATTTTTTTTCCCTGTTGCTGTCAACTGATGATGACATCACCTGTGCTGAGGAAGTAGGTAACGACCAATCATGGCTCACGTGTTTTCTGGGGTTGGTCAGCAAACTGAGCTATGATTGGTCGTTATCTACTTCCTCAGCACAGGTAATGTCATCTTCAGTCGACAGCAGTAGAAAATTTCAATATTTTTTTTTCCAAAAAGGTAAAAATACCTGAAATCTTCAACTTTCATATTTCTTTCACTCTTTTTATTATTATTATTATTATTATTATTGTTGTTATTATTATTATTATTATTTTTTTTTATTTATTTTTTTTACTCTTACAAAATAGACTTCATTTTAAATTTCTAAAAAAAAAAAAAAAAAATGTTCATGGAGCTCCCAAGGTTATCAGTACATCTTAAAAAGTTAAATGGAAACTTAAACAAATAAATACCATAGCTCTCTATGGTTTTCTACAGTAAATATTTTTCCCAAAATTTAAAAATACCTGAAATCTTAACATAACTCTCTTTTATTTTTAATGTCGAACGAAAATAAAAAGTTCAGAAGGTTACCAGGGTCAGCAGCATCTCTTATGAAGTTAACTGAAAATTTAAATAAATAGTTCCCTGAGATTAAAATAGTTTTATATTTATCTTTTATCGGCCATCGGATTTTTTTTAAAAGCTGATACCGATATTTGTCAAAATGCCTAAGATCTATCACTAAACCGTATCGCCCAACACAACTAGAAACGCTCAGTTTTTTTTTCGTTTTTTTTTCCGTTTTTTAAATAAGATTTGTTTTTGCACCACACTGACAGTGAGCTTGGTAAAACATTGTACTTGTGTCGGACCTTCTTTTGCTGTTGTTGTTGCATGTTTAAAAAGCGACTTTAACATGAGCTCTGTGTGTTGAGTTGACAAATTGTTTTGACTTTTTTTTTTTTTTTTTTTTTGTTAATGTGTGTGTGATGTGTTTGTGAGATAATTGTAGCTCTTTATTGATGTTGGAATGTCATGTCCAGGTGCTCTCCAGATGTGTGTGTTTGCTTTAGCTTGTAATTTGTTGTCCAAAACACTGCAAGGACCTTGTAGTTTGATTTTCCTTCTTTATGGTACTTTTGCCTTTTATGTTGTATTTTCTCTGCGATTGGCTGGCAACCAGTCTAGGGTGTCCCCCGCCTACTGCCCAGAGCCAGCTGAGATAGGCGCCAGCACCCCCCGCGACTCTTGTGTAGCGATAATTGGGTCGTCTTTTGGACGAATTAATAATCTGGACGTTACAGAGGTAAATTGTATTTACCTCAATAACCTCTGGGGCACCACGTTTGTTTTGCTTCGTATTAACAGGAGCAAACAACGACCAAAATCCTTCTTTTATCAGTCATTGATAATCTAAAGTCGCCACACTCGATATTCAGTGGTTCGTTGTACTAACAAAAGAATAATAATCCACTCGGAAACACAGATGACTTAGGCGGAATAAAGTTTATAAAACATGCATTTATTCACGATTGCTACACTACAGAATCAAAATACTGCCTATCTAACTATTCTACCGTCAGAAGAAAAGAAATAAAATAAAGCGAATGAAAATAAGGAAGGAATGCGAATGAATAAAGAAACAGGGAAAAGAGAAAATTTGACCTGCCAGATTTGTGATGTTTCAAACGTAAGTGGCACACAGTGGATACGCCGAGGTAGAAATCAAGCGCACTTACGAGCCCTGGAGTTGCGTAGCAACGAACAGAAGTGGCGGCCTTTTTGACAAGGGGGAAAAAAAGAGTCAATGTTCGTTGAAAAATGCAAGGAAAAAAAAAGGTTTATTCCACAGGTTAGCGAGGGAGCCGCGCCAGGGGCCTGACGTAGTTGCGCGGCTCGTCCCTTGATTGGTTGGTGATCCGGCGAGGTTGATCCTCGCCGAGGTTGGTTCTGCTGGGCAGCTGTCCGAGCTCAGGTGTTGCAGCTCGGTCAGTACGCGCCTGCGTACGGGGAAGGCCAGCCGTTGGAGGTGCGTTGGCACTGCGGCGGAGCGCCACCGAGTAGCAGGTGCGGTGCGCGGCTTAGGTGCACAACCTTGAGTCCGGCGGTGCGTTGCAAGTGTACCCGGGACCGAGAAGGTCGGGCGGGTGAGCACCGATAGTGGAACAAAAAAACAAAAAAAACGAAAGAGTCTTTAGTCAGCGTTGCAGTTTGCACTTGCTTTGGCGTGGCGTGGCGCGAGGATCCGATCTCGTTAACGGATCCTGCCAGGAAAGAAAAAGCCACGTGGTTTGCAAGTTTCTTAGACAAAGGGTTCGAGCAGCCTGGCTGGCCCACTTGCAAGTCGGGCCAGAGTTTTTGGAAGAGGCTTGTGAGAGCCGGAACAGGCAAGAGAGCAGGAGGGCAAAAAAAAGAAGAGAGCGGGCAGTGGTCTGCTCGTGTTTTTATAGTCTCTGGGTGGGGCGAGCAGGTGAAGGCACACCCTTCTGTTCGCTCGCGCAGACTCTCAGAGGAAAATTATTAAAAAGATTAATAATTTGGCATTAAATTTGGTCAGTCTGGCAAATCAGTTTTCCCACACAACCCGTTTAACACACATTGTAATTAATGCATCATAAACTAACTTGTGAGGTAACTTCTACTTGTCTAATCTGACTGAACTGAGAGACATTGATTATCTTTCATTCTTTATGGAGTACACATGAAATAGGATGTTCATACACACAAAGATATAACATGAATCATTCGTAGTTCAGTTGTCTGTCAAGAATTATCATGATATAAATGTGTAAAATGCGGTTACTTATGTGAATTGTCACTAAGGATAGTTCCAAGTTTCGCCACTTGGAGGTGTTGTTGCTCCATCTAGACGTTCCGGGAAGGGCGAGGCGCCAGAGTATCCTTTTGTGATTGATAAGAAGTCATGAACATTCCTTTGATCGGTCATTTGTGTATTCCAAACCATTGGAGCCATTTGTTCGGGCTCCGAGCAGACTGCTTGAAATACACTCCTTCGGCAGACGCATGAATTCCTTTGTCACCTGGTCAGCGGCTTCAAAAGAGTTTTGTTGGTGGCAAGGACCACCTGTAGAGCTGACCAGGCTGGATCCTGTCTGGGCATTGGCATATTCATGCACTGCAGAGAATTTGCTTCAGGAGAAGCAAACTTAAAAAAAAAAATTAGAGGGTGAAATGGACCTAGGCAATAGTTGTTACAGACCCCCCTTCGTCAAGCGGGATGAATCTTCAGGATGTCCAGGTTGGCGGGTCCAGATGATGCGTGGCCAGGGTCCAGGCCACGGTCAGCCGGCCGGAGTCCCACTCACGCTCTGCTGCAACACTGAAGACATACCACTGGTGCCACTTTTCCCTAACCTCTGCCTGGTTATGTGTGTGCAGGGTACGTCTGTGTGTTTTCAATGTGTCTCTATGTGTATTCAGTTAACAGTGTGTCTAACTTGGTACTGTGTCAGCTAACTGAGGGACTCGGGTCCCAAAACAGGCGCGGGCCTGGGAAAGACGCAAGACGCGAAATTCCAAACAAAAGAAAAGGAAGAAAACTTTTCCTAAGGCTATAAGGCTAGTATCATATTATGAGTAACTAGGGGAAACGAACAGCAAATTAAAGAAAAGAGAGAGAGAACGAGAAAAGAGGCTGTCGCCTTCTAAAACTCAAAAACCCGGGACTATACTCAGGCCATAACTCTCTTATAAAGACGGGGAGGTTGTCTCAGGCACCTGCGTGTCGGTGCAAATCTCCACCCCTGGGGGTGTTCGTCAAAAAAAAAAAAAAGTCTTAGGTCGGTTAGCGCGACACTATCGTTGCTAGGTACTTAGCTATCGCGTCTTCCTATGGTGTAATTAAACACCCCAAAAGTCGTGCGTTATCCAAGAATAACTGAAGGGAAAAGGGAAAGAAAGGGAGGAGGGGAGAAAAGGGAGCAAAAGGAAGGAAAAAAAAAAAATCAGAGTATCCTTGGCAGTCGCGCTAGACTAAGGGAAGGAAGGCAAAGGGGCTTAGTTAGATTAGCTAGACTCACTAACGCTTTAAAAAGAGTACTCTGACCTGCTTTTGAAGGCCTTAAGTACGGGGGAGCTTTTTATGGCTAGCAAAAACTGATTTCACGCAGCATACCATTCATAAGTATCATAACACCTTGAGTGTACATAATCTTTTGAATTTGAGTTGCAAATCATTTTGTAGTTGTCTAGTCTAGTTCTGCATAATGCTATCGGTGTTACAGCTAGGACCGTATCCTTAAGTGTTGCACCAAGCGTCTGCAAATAAGTAGCAAAACACAGTATGCTAACCTCTCGCAATCAACAAAGAAAAGGGGATTAGCGTCGCTCGGTATGGTATCACTGAGGGGTTCGGTAGGTGCAGCGGGGTGTTGACCCCCCTTTTGCACGTGTGATACTTTCAAACATCGTAGTCAGCGAGGTCGGTCGGCGGAATTTGGCGCGTCTGTCGAGGGTGGCGGTTGGGTCGCTGACTCGGAGTCGGCTGGTGACCCCCCTTTGTCAGTTCCGCACGTATGCTGGTCCTGAGATTCGCTCGATCGCGTTCTCAGACGTTCAAACCCGCAGTGACTTTTGATCTGGTTTCGGTGGACCCATCTCAGTTGGTCCCCCTGACGTCCTTTATTCATCCTAATTTGATAGGCGACGGGTGACAGTTTGTCGACGATTTCATGTGGTCCTGACCACCGGGGAAGAAATTTTCGGGCGATGCCCCTCTGGGCACGCGGAGTATTAGCATTTGGTTGCGCGAACAAGTAATACCATACTCGATCACCTATTTCAAACTCGGTTTGTGAGGCTTTCCTATCGTAGTAGGTTTTCTGACCTTCTGCACTTTGCTTAAGCCGTTGTTGGGCAAATGCAAACGTGGCTCGGAGGTGGGCTTGCAAGTCCTCCACGTACTGGGAGGCCGTGTATGCCGTGGCTAGGTTTGTTTCGCCTGGCTGGTACATCAGGTGCAGGGGGAGCGTCATTCGCCGTCCGGTCATCATTTCAAAAGGGGCCACCCCTGTGGATTCGTGAGGGGTGGCTCGAATTGCCATGAGGATCAGTGGGAGTCGGGTGTCCCAGTCCCGATGGTTGGAAACAACAAACTTTTTCAGCAAATTTACCACGGTGCGATTAGTCCGCTCCACCTGTCCTGATGACTGCGGGTGATGGCTAATATGCAACTGGGCCTTGATTCCGAGCATTTGCCAAAGTTGTTGCATCACCTCGGCTGTGAAGTGGGTTCCCCTGTCTGAGTTAACCCGTGAGGGCAACCCAAAACGGGAGAACACGTGGTTCATCAGCAGGCATGCAGTGGTGTGTGCGGTGTCGTTTGGAGCAGGCAGGCATTCTACCCACTTGGTGAACGCGCAAACTACTGTAAGAAAGTATTTGTTCCCTCTCAGAGATCTGACCAGTGGTCCCACCCAATCAATTTGGAGATCAGACCATGGGAAGTTGACTCCTTTCTGTTGGAGTGGTGCTCGGTGACTCGGGTTTGCTGGCTGAAACTGGCAGCAAACCAGGCATCCTTTGATGTAGGTTGCTACATCATTATGCATGCGCGGCCAGTATGCCACCTGTTGTAGTGCGGTGACAGTGGCCTTGAATCCGCGGTGGCCTGCATAAGGCGCGTCGTGGGCGTATGTTAGCAAGACCCCCCTTTGGCTCCGTGGAACCACCAACCGCAGGGCAGGCGGAGACGCGGAGTCATAAACCAGAAGGCCTTTAACGAGACGCAGCCTTTGCAGCACGGAGAGCAAGTCTTTGAGGTCGCTGTCGTCACTCAACGCGTCAGGCGACACGGGGTTGGCGACAGGATCAGAAAGGTGCTGAATTATTTTGAAAAGCGCGGGGTCGCCGGCCTGTTGGGCGACCAAGTCGGAGGTTCGGACGGGCGGTACGCACGCCACGGGCCCCGTAGGGGTCCGTGTGGGGGCGTCGCGAGACTCAGCGGCGGCCGCAGCGCGGCGGCGCGTGAGAACGTGGACCTCCAGGGTGGGCTGGGTGGGCAGCCAAGCTGTATCAAATGTCCAAGGAGTCCCGTTGAGGGCCCCTTGTTTGGCTAACGTGTCCGTTAGGTCGTTAAAATGTTTGTCAGGTCCTGGGACTTTTGAGTGTCCCCGGACCTTTTTCCAATAGACATGCATATCATTGGAGGAAACCAAATGGTCGCATGTCAAAATGAGGTCGCGGTGTTTAACGGGTTTCTTCGCTGACGTAAGGAAACCATTTCGACGCCACACCGGTAGATGACAGGTGAAGGCGAGGCGGGCATAGTTTGAGTCAGTGCAGATAACCAGCACCGTGACACCGTGTTCAACTGCTAATTTGAGTGTAATCAGGATGCCAGCGATTTCCGCATATTGAGAAGAGTGGGGGCCCAATTGGAATAGCAGTGGTTTGCACGGTGTGTCGTCGACCCAAGCGATGCCCACCCCAGCCTGCAGCTGGGTTTGGTGGTGGTAAGAGCAGCCATCCACGTAAGCTGTAGGCATGTCTTTGCAGACATGTTCCTCAAAATAGCGGTGACGCGTGAATTCCGGCATCGGTGCCACGGCGACGTCTGTCGGCGGGGTCGGGGAAGTTGACACACAGTTCTGGCAAATCGCTAGATCGGTACCCAGCGGTAACTTTGCGTTTTTCGCGTACCGGACTCGAACATCGTAACTTTGTAACGCCATAAGCCAGCCGGCAATGCGCGCGTTCGTTACGACACCGTCTCGAATGCGTTGGTTGTTAAGAAAAGTAACCGGATGATGGTTAGTATCAATCGTTACTTTTTGACATCCAATGTAGTTTGAGAAATGTTTGATTGCCCATACTGTGGAAAGCAGGGCTTTTTCGCAGTCGGAGTATTTCAACTCAGGGCCGTTCAACGTTTTACTGGCGTACGCCACGACGCGTTTATCCTGGTCGTACATTTGGTATAGACCCGCACTCAAACAATGGTCGGAGAATCCTGCTTCCAAGAAAAATTCCTTGTTGCTATCGGGGTACGCGAGACAGGGAGCGGAGCCCAGCTTTTGTTTTAGCATATTCATCGCGTTGTTTTGTTCGTCACCCCAATCGAAGGGCGTGTCTTTCTTCAGCAGGTTAGTAAGAGGGCGTGCTATGTCAGCAAAGTGTTCAATGAACTGGCGCGAATAGTTGCACACGCCAAGGAAGCTGCGCAATTTTGACACATCGGTGGGGGTTTTGATGTCAAGAAGGCCTTGAATACGGCTGGATTGTGGTTCAATCCCGTTCGGCCCAACCAAGATCCCCACGTAGTTGACCTTCGTGCGACACCACTGACCTTTCAGGAGGGACAGTTTGGCACCTGCAGAAGACAGCTGTCCAAGAACGTGGTCGATTTCCATCAAATGGTCATCCAAAGAGGAGCTCCTCATCATAATGTCATCGACATAAATGAGGTTGCCCCTGGCGGCGGCATCAGGGCACGCCTTGTTGAGGAAGATGTTAAATTCGGCTGGCGAGTTGGCGTAGCCGAATGGACACCGGTTGAAAGTGTACTGTTTGTTGCCAAAGGTGAATGCCAACTTGTATTGATCCCTGGGATCTACTGGGATCGTCCAGAACCCCGAAGCCACATCGATGGTGGTGAAGAATTTGGCATCTCGAACCTTGGGAAGTTCCTGTTCAAGTTGTGTCATGGGCCATCGCGAAAGAGGAACCTGTTGGTTCAGTTTGCGATAGTCAATGGTTGGTCTCCATGTACCGTTTGGCTTCAAGACTGGCCACAATGGAGCCGAATAGGTGCTGTTACAGGGGCGAATGATGCCCTTTTCCAGCATGGCGTCGATAGTCTTCTGTACTGGTTCGTAAGAAGCTATCGGAATCTTGTACTGGCGCACGAAAGTTGGAGGAGCGCCGGGCTGAGTCGGGATGCGGACTACGTGTAGTGCCGTCAACCCGCAATCCAAGGAGTCCTTGGCAAAAGACGGTGTGTATTTCATTAACACGGTGCGCAAACGTTCGCGGTCCTGTTCGGACCGGAGCGCGTCGGCGCGGTGCAGAACTTCTTGGAGGTGCTCCTCGAACTCTGGGTACGGTTGAAGGTCCCCATTTGGAGTCGTGGTTGGTTGAGGTTTCTCTGGGTTTCCAGAGGGAATGCTCGAGGGCGTTGGAGGCAACGCGCTCAAGGCATAAATCACCAGTTGTTGGTCTGTCCCCAGGTCCACCCGGACGATGTCTTCATCGTTGGTGGGACCGGCAGGGTTGACCGTAACAAGCTGAGATGGCCTGGTGAGTCTTCGGCCACCGGTGTCTTCAGTCAAGAACAAGTCCGATGGGATGTGTCCAACCACAGGCACCGTTAGAGTGAAGTCGTGGAAGTCGGAACGGATGAGCAGGCCCAGACGGGTCGCTTTTGGTATGCGAACGTCGTACGAAAGGGGGTTGTGAACCAAGATCAGAGTGGTGAGAGAGGCGTCCACGATGGGCGTGGCCTCCAAGAGTGACGACAGGTTCATGAACTCCGAAGAAGGTTGGAAGAAAGCGGAGCGAGCATTCAAGACCTGGTTAGCTCGTGTCACCAAGCGAACCGGAATGTTGATCGTGGTCGCCGGAGCGATCACTTCATCCTCATTTAAGACTTCGCAAGCATCTGGGACGGTCTGTCCGGACTTCATGTTTGGAAGACTGGGAACACAAGCTAGAGGTTCCGAGTTGGTGAGGGACCACAGCACGTTGTTGATGGTGTCCACCTGGACGGCAAGACGAACAAGCAAATCTGCACCCACGAAAAGGGTGTGAGGCGCATCCGGGACAACCAAGAAGTAGTGGGTCAGTGAGTGCTGCTTCCACTGAAGGTTTAAGGCGCACACGCCCACTGCAGTTATTGTAAGAGGAGGTTCCGTGTTCAACGGAAACCGGCAAGACTTGGAGAGGAAAAGAATGTTCGGGTCGAGATCTCGCAAGTTGTCAGCGAATGCTGCAGAAATGGCTGATTTGTCAGCCCACAAGGCGAGGACGGCGTCAAGAACAGGTGCACCTTGCACGTGGACACCTCCGATGATGCGTGGGGCGTACCCTGCATCAGGTGGGGGTGGGTCAAGGTCACAAAGAAAGGTGTCGTGGCTTCTCAGCCGGTCCTTTGTCGGGGACGCGAGGGGTCCTGCCTTGGACTGTGTCGTGTCCCAGCTTTCTGTGGGGGCGTCTGCTTCCCCGTGGGGTGGCTGCGCCCGAGTCACAGTGCAGAGCTGAGCCTGGTCAGGGCCCGAAGGAAATGTCGGCAGGGCCTGCCGCACCTGGGCCCAAATCTGGAGTCTCTGGTAGTCTATGATGGGTTGGAAGCGGAACAACAGGTCTTGGCCAATAAGAAGGGGGACTGACTCAATGGGTCCCACATAGACTGGATGAATGAATTCCATGGGGCCAATGGACCAGTGTACCATCGCGACAGATTCCAGCTTTGTGTTAGTAGGTGAGAAAGCGCTAACGGTGAGTGGGCACCGCCGTAGGCGGAGCGGTCGACTGTTAGCTTGTGACGCGGCGCGGAGTTGTTCGAACACCGTGTTGGACATCACCGTGATGTCCGCGGCGGGATCTACAAGGGCTTCGTAGGTTAGAGCTCGCTCCAGGGTGACGCTCAGATAGAATTTACGAGCCATCCCCCTGGTGGTGAGGTCACCTAAAAGCTGTTGGAACGGTCTCACGTCATCGGTTGATCGCGATACATGCGGGTCTGCTGTATTTGGATCAGCCTGCAGTACCAATATTGTTGAGTCAGAAGGCAGTTTAGTAGGTGTCTGAGTGTCGGCTACTGGAGGCCCCTCTGGTGACCTCTGCTGGTGGGTCACTTCAGTGGGCATCCGGCCGTCGGTTAGTCATAAAGGCGGGTCTTTTGACGAGTCTTTTGACAATTTCAGGAGTGCCTTCAATATGCCGCTGGCAACTGCGTGGTGGTCAGTCTCGGAGTCGGCTTGGCGGTTCCGGGACTCGCGGCAGGAATCGGTTGCTGGCGCGCGTTCGACTTTATCACGTTTTGGATGATAGCGCGAATCGGGCTTTCCTTTAGCAACTTTGGAGCGCCGGCGGTCGTCAGCTTGCTTTTCTCCGTCCGCTTTCTCGTCACGCGAGTAGTCGGTTTTGGAGCGCGGTTTCCGGTTTCGCGGGGCGCGGGACTGTTTTGACTTTTTGGATTTAGTCTGGTCTTCCCTCGGAGCAAAGGAGCAAGCTCCCTCCAGCTCTGAAGGAGGACCCACGTCCACTTTATAAATTCCTGCGTCGCCTGCCTTGGGGGCGGATAATTTTAGCTTTGCATAGCCCCTAGCTGCTAAGTCACGTAGCTGCGAGCTATTCAGTGTCTCAGGACACAAAGCCAGTCCCAAGTAGTGGTTAAGGTTTTGTTGGAGGTTTCGGACAAACAATGTTTTAAAACCAGGATCTTCCTCCATGTTGGGCTCGTTACGAGTCCCAAAGTAGGCATCGCGAAGACGACTATAGAAAGCCTGAGGAGACTCCTGCTTTCCCTGTTTGACGAACATGGCAACTTCCATGCCCGACAACCCAGGAGAACCGTCAAACTCGCGTGAGATGGCTTGGTGCAGTGCCAAAGGGTCAGACAACACATCAGCGGGCTGCCGTTCCAGCAGTCTGTTGACTGCTCGGCTGGACGTCATTTTGATCAAGTACAACTTATCTTCCACGGTTGCCATTGGGACCCGCTGGAGATGATAGTTGATGTCTTTCAAGTACTCTGTTGTGTTGTGGGACCCCCCTGGTTTCGGTTCGAATTTGGTTATATTTCGAGCCAGCTTGTCCAAATCTTTCCAGGCCACGCCCATTTGTCCCTCCAACGGGGGAGTCGACATGGGTCCACGTTGGAAACTGTCATCACCTGATGGCCCGAAAGCGTGTGGGGAGGCGGCCATTGGAGGTGCCAGGCCTAAAGCGGCGGTGGTCACTGGCGGCGTCCTCCAGGCGGTTCCGGACTCAGGTGGCAGTTTGAGCTGTGGTGCTGTGGCTCTGGGATCAGGAGGTCTGTGTGGGGGTGGAGCTCCCGGCCGGGAGGCTCCTCGGGAGACCTCATGCAACTGCTGCGCGCGTTGTAACTCATGTTTAATATGAGCTAACTCTGTCTCATATTCCTGCTGGCATTGTCGGAGGCGGGTAACCTCGGCTTCAGTCAATGCTAATTTAGTTCGCAGGTCATATGAGCGGTCCACTTCGGCATTACGTTCCTCCCTAAAGGTCTGTACCTGAACTTGGAGGCGCTTCACTTCATCGGTTGACTGAGCTAGCGACGAACTAACCCGAAAGTAATTAGCTTCTGCTAGCCGAAGTTGGTCTTTTGACGGTCGTTCAGTCAAGTCAGTCACCTCTGCTTTTAGTTTGTGAATTTCATTTGCCGCGGATCTCAGCAGTTTTTCTTGCTCTCGATTTGTCTCTTCGACGGTCGCGAGAGCTTGGGTTAACTCACCAATCTTTTGATGGGAGTCGGGAGTGAAAGCAGACTCATCTGCATCACTGCCCAGATTTTCGGCTAGCGCCGCATCTGCGCGGGCTTCTGCCTCATCCAGCTGCGCTTTAACGTCATCCAGCTGGGTCTCCACGACCTTCACTCGGTCGTGGGCGGCTTCAAGCTGTGCCGTGGCATCACGGCTCTGCTGTTGTGCCATGTCAAGTTGGTGTTTCACTTGACAGTCCTCGGCATCGCTCAGCTTCAAGTGTGCGGCAAGGTTCAAAGTCAGACATCCGAGCATTCGAATGAGTGACTTGTCCTTTGGGGCTTTGGTCTCAGCGTCACTCATGAGCTGCGCGAGGTTATCATTTAGCGTATTGACATCCGCATCCCTAATAGACTCAGCGTATCCAGGTAAGAAGTCCTTGGTCAGCTTCTGCACCAGTTGAGCCAAGGTATCTAGGTTCTCACAGGGGCTGGGAGTCTCTCGGAGTGATGCCATATTGTCAATAGCTTTTTAAACGATCACACTTGTACTAGCGTTTAATAGTTAGTTAATCAGCGTACGCAGTTAGCTAACTACCGCTATCAAGTATTATCGTCAACAATACACACTGGGTTCAAATTATCAAAAGGGGAATTGCCACAAAAGCAAAAGATTTGTAGTGGGCTATGCAACCCACAGCTTACACTATAGTTGGGAGAAATCAATTCCAGTTATCAAAACAAACAAAAACAAACGGCAACAAAAAAATAGAATAATAAATAAAGCAAAATAAAATAAAATAAAATAAAATAATAATAATACTAACTTCAACTTGACTCACTCAGCAAAGAATAGCTTAAACGAGGGACAGGGTAACTCTAAAATGTTACAGCGGTCAATCCCAAAAGCTAAATCAAAAAAAAAAATTCAAACAAAAAAAATTTTTTTTTTTTGGAAGTCGAGTTAAAAGTTGAAATTAAAATTAAATTAAATAAACAATAAAACAGAAAAAGGGGGAAATAAACTTAAAAGGGGTTAATAGTCTTAGTCAAATGACTGGTTACAGTGTCAGTACAGTTTCATGCAAATGTCCTGTGGACGGGGTTTTTGGGACACAAAACTGCAGAACTATACAGAAATATTAGAGCTGCCTCTCTAATAATAGCTCATTCGAACTCACACCTTCTTATTAACTAGACACAACCGAAAAACAAAAACACAAGAACAAACAAAAACAACAAAGTTAAAAATAATGGATAAAAATGAGAAGAAAACAAATAAAAGGGAAGAAAATAATAATAATAGTACTAGGTCTACCAAACCAACTAAACAAACACAAAACCTGAAATTAAGTGGAATGTTACGTCAAGAATATAGCTAGTTAGCCTAGTATGAAACTGGATAAAAGGGAATACGAAAAAAAAGAGGAAAAAAAGAAAAACACAATAGTGTAAATAGTTCCTTTGTATTAATTTGACCCAGCAGTATGTTTTGTTGATGCACCCGTAATTACTCTCACGCTAGGCAGCGTAAAAGGCTAGAATGCGGTCAGCTATTACTATAATCCTTAAACGCAAACAGTCAATTAAGCCTACAACTGCGTTTAATCGGACGTGGATAAATTTTTTATTATCCTTGTGTACTAACGGTGACGACACTCACTAAGTACAACGCTCGACACGGAAAACAATTCAAAAAGCAATGTGAAGTGACATTGAATCAGAATTATCGCGGAGCAAGGACCACCGGCGTTAAAGCAGCAGTGGGGGGGTCAGTTGTCTATTGACAGCTCAAACGCTGTCTGACAGCTGACAACCTGCGAGACCCGCTCCCTTTCGGGGCGTCTACAGGCGTGGCTCAAACTCGCCAATGAGAAGGGAGGGGGAGGTACTCAACCACGCCTCCACGAGCCACACAGCTCTTCACAAGGACTATGGCGCCACCTTGTGGAAATGCGTACACGGTACAGGTAAGCAGCTAACGTCTTAGCGCTCTGTTAATCCGCTCGCCACGAGCTGAAACTTTGAGTCGGCGGCTACAAAAGCTCAGTCACGACTCAAACTTCTCCCACAAGCTAGGTGTAGGAGGAACACGGGGAAAGTGACTCGGACGTCGTTTACGTTGCTCGCGGTTAGCTACTCCGAAGCACGTAACTCGAGTCGGGTCAACGCGACGCACGTAGGCTGTCACGTGACTTCCCACAATTTCCGGAAACACAACAACACAAAGACAAACAACTTCAAATTCAGCCAGCTGAAATTTAAAAGTTGCACAACTCGAGTTCTATCACGTACGTTTTCAAATACAAGCCACTATTTTTTCAAACGGTGACCGGCTCTTACTTTTATTCCAACAATCAATCCCGTTACTCTCGTTTACTTATAGCACGTCACTCCGTGGTAACACACGCAAGATGGCGGCTAACCAGACGCTCGATTCAAAGCTGAAGGGGAAAGTCAGTGCAGTTCTATGTAAGAAGCAATGTTTACCTTTTTGCACAGAGACAAATGCTTAGGTACACTACGTGAAATGCGTTTTACTTTTCACGTCCAAAGTCTTGTGTTTTCGAGTGGATCTTCTTATGTTTTGTAGCCTCACACGGCCGGCACCATTATGTAGCGATAATTGGGTCGTCTTTTGGACGAATTAATAATCTGGACGTTACAGAGGTAAATTGTATTTACCTCAATAACCTCTGGGGCACCACGTTTGTTTTGCTTCGTATTAACAGGAGCAAACAACGACCAAAATCCTTCTTTTATCAGTCATTGATAATCTAAAGTCGCCACACTCGATATTCAGTGGTTCGTTGTACTAACAAAAGAATAATAATCCACTCGGAAACACAGATGACTTAGGCGGAATAAAGTTTATAAAACATGCATTTATTCACGATTGCTACACTACAGAATCAAAATACTGCCTATCTAACTATTCTACCGTCAGAAGAAAAGAAATAAAATAAAGCGAATGAAAATAAGGAAGGAATGCGAATGAATAAAGAAACAGGGAAAAGAGAAAATTTGACCTGCCAGATTTGTGATGTTTCAAACGTAAGTGGCACACAGTGGATACGCCGAGGTAGAAATCAAGCGCACTTACGAGCCCTGGAGTTGCGTAGCAACGAACAGAAGTGGCGGCCTTTTTTGACAAGGGGGAAAAAAAGAGTCAATGTTCGTTGAAAAATGCAAGGAAAAAAAAAGGTTTATTCCACAGGTTAGCGAGGGAGCCGCGCCAGGGGCCTGACGTAGTTGCGCGGCTCGTCCCTTGATTGGTTGGTGATCCGGCGAGGTTGATCCTCGCCGAGGTTGGTTCTGCTGGGCAGCTGTCCGAGCTCAGGTGTTGCAGCTCGGTCAGTACGCGCCTGCGTACGGGGAAGGCCAGCCGTTGGAGGTGCGTTGGCACTGCGGCGGAGCGCCACCGAGTAGCAGGTGCGGTGCGCGGCTTAGGTGCACAACCTTGAGTCCGGCGGTGCGTTGCAAGTGTACCCGGGACCGAGAAGGTCGGGCGGGTGAGCACCGATAGTGGAACAAAAAAACAAAAAAAACGAAAGAGTCTTTAGTCAGCGTTGCAGTTTGCACTTGCTTTGGCGTGGCGTGGCGCGAGGATCCGATCTCGTTAACGGATCCTGCCAGGAAAGAAAAAGCCACGTGGTTTGCAAGTTTCTTAGACAAAGGGTTCGAGCAGCCTGGCTGGCCCACTTGCAAGTCGGGCCAGAGTTTTTGGAAGAGGCTTGTGAGAGCCGGAACAGGCAAGAGAGCAGGAGGGCAAAAAAAAGAAGAGAGCGGGCAGTGGTCTGCTCGTGTTTTTATAGTCTCTGGGTGGGGCGAGCAGGTGAAGGCACACCCTTCTGTTCGCTCGCGCAGACTCTCAGAGGAAAATTATTAAAAAGATTAATAATTTGGCATTAAATTTGGTCAGTCTGGCAAATCAGTTTTCCCACACAACCCGTTTAACACACATTGTAATTAATGCATCATAAACTAACTTGTGAGGTAACTTCTACTTGTCTAATCTGACTGAACTGAGAGACATTGATTATCTTTCATTCTTTATGGAGTACACATGAAATAGGATGTTCATACACACAAAGATATAACATGAATCATTCGTAGTTCAGTTGTCTGTCAAGAATTATCATGATATAAATGTGTAAAATGCGGTTACTTATGTGAATTGTCACTAAGGATAGTTCCAAGTTTCGCCACTTGGAGGTGTTGTTGCTCCATCTAGACGTTCCGGGAAGGGCGAGGCGCCAGAGTATCCTTTTGTGATTGATAAGAAGTCATGAACATTCCTTTGATCGGTCATTTGTGTATTCCAAACCATTGGAGCCATTTGTTCGGGCTCCGAGCAGACTGCTTGAAATACACTCCTTCGGCAGACGCATGAATTCCTTTGTCACCTGGTCAGCGGCTTCAAAAGAGTTTTGTTGGTGGCAAGGACCACCTGTAGAGCTGACCAGGCTGGATCCTGTCTGGGCATTGGCATATTCATGCACTGCAGAGAATTTGCTTCAGGAGAAGCAAACTTAAAAAAAAAAATTAGAGGGTGAAATGGACCTAGGCAATAGTTGTTACACTTGTGAGGAATAAGCGGTCAAGAAAATGGATGGATGTTGTATTTTAATTGCGTCAATCCTCTTCTGTTACTCAAAGTGCACTTCTCCTTTCCCCTTTCTCTGTCCTTCCTCAGGCTTTCGGCAATGCCAAGACATTACGAAATGACAATTCCAGTCGCTTTGGCAAGTACATGGATATCCAGTTTGACTTCAAGGTGAGCAGGATGATGGTCTGATTTACGTTTAGGCTAGGCAGCTATGTGAAATTCATGCATCTGTTGATTGTAAGCATCTACTATCATGCAGTCTCCAGGCTTTATAATGTAATCACTTTACTCCTCCACTCCTGCATCCATGTTTTCCCACAATATTTACCCTGACCTACATGATGCGATTTAGTACCCCAGCGTTACGCTCTCCTCCCGTTCCTCCTCACTCTGCTCTCCCGTGTCTCCCTGGCCTTTGTCCCGTCGGCAGGGTGCGCCGGTGGGAGGTCACATCATTAATTACCTGCTGGAGAAGTCGCGTGTGGTTCACCAGAACCATGGTGAGAGGAACTTTCACATTTTCTATCAGCTGATTGAGGGAGGCGAGGAAGACCTGCTCAGGCACCTTGGCTTAGAGAGGAATCCTCTGCAGTACCAGTATCTCGTGAAAGTAAGGATGCACTTGCCTTTTTCTGAAAAATCCTGAATGTGAACGTCTACACTTTTGATTGCTTTATTCCACATCTATTGCATATAACTACAAATAGGAGTGTGACGATATATCGATATCGCAATAAAACGTGATATTTTGCCTCCCAATAGATTATCAATACACTTAGAAGTTTGAAGTTTGAAGTTTGAAGTTTATTGAACATATGCACATATACACGTATAATTATATAAACACAAAGTTAAAAGTAAAAAAATAAAATAAAATAAAAGAAACATCCAATAAATATCTATGTATATGTTCAAGGGAGTAGGAAGAAGTTGAAAACTTATCCAGTCCTACCCCTTATTCTTCATATCCTATCACTTATTTATAATAAATTACATTTTTAATAAAAGAAAATATAATGCTACTCGTATAAAAAAATAAATTAAAAATAAAAATAAAAATACACTAGTAACACACATATATACAAATTTCATTACACTCATATTAATACATCAAAGAAAAATAAGTAAATGAATAAATCATTTCTACAATCTTCTTAACTCATATCTGATTTAAATAATAATATTGAATTTTACTTTTAAACATTCTTTTAAATTCAACAAGTGAATTACATCTTTTCAGTTCGGTTCCCAAGTTATTCCACAAATTAACTCCTTTAACGGAGACACACCTTTGCTTAATATTTGTTCTTGTTTTGGGTTTTTTGTATGCACTTGTACCCCTTATCTCATAAGGACAGTTTCTAATTTCAAACAACTTTTGAGTACTGTGGCAGAGTAGATTATTGTATACTTTATACATTATTTGTGCTATTTTAAACTCAACCAAGTCATAAAATTTCATTGTATTTAATTTAATAAATAGTGGATGTGTTGATTCTGTATATTTTGATCTATTAATAATCCTTATGGCTCTTTTTTGCAATTTAAAAACAGTGTCAGTATTTGTTTTATATGTGTTTCCCCAAATTTCCACACAATAGGTCAAATATGGTAATAATAATGTATTATATAATGTATATAGTGAATTCATGTTCAGGACCTCCTTGGTTTTATAGAGTATCCCTATGATTTTTGACATTTTCCTTTTAACATTTTCTATGTGTGGTTTCCAACATAATTTATCATCAATAACTACTCCAAGGAATTTATTTTCATACACCCTTTCTATTTCAATTAAATTCACCCTAATTTTAACTTGATGAGTGATTGGTCTAGTACCGAAAACTATGAACTTGGTTTTATTTAAATTTAATGATAATTTATTCATATCAAACCAATTTTTTATTGTACTTAATTCATACTCCACAGTAGTCAGAAGCTGCTTCAAGTTGTCTCCAGAACAGTAGAAAGTTGTATCATCCGCAAACAAGACACTCTTGAGTATTTTCGAGACACAACAGATATCATTCATATACAATATAAATAATTTAGGGCCCAGCACAGACCCCTGAGGAACTCCATGAGTAATCTTCAATTGTTTTGAATTTGTATTTTTAAACTGCACATACTGATATCTATCATCCAAATAACTTTTTATCCATTTATATGCTAAGCCTCTTATACCATATTTCACTAATGTATTCATTAATATAGAATGGTCTATGGTGTCAAATGCTTTCTTTAGATCCATAAATATCCCAACAGTAAATTTTTTATTGTCTATGTTGGTAGCTATTGCCTCTACAAGTTCCATGACTGCCATTGAGGTGGTCCGTTTTTCTCTAAAACCGTACTGATATTCACTCAAAATCTTATGTTTCTCAATAAAATTATCCAGTCTATATAAAAATAATTTTTCTAGAATTTTTGAGAACTGTGGCAACAATGATATTGGTCTATAATTACTAAATATATGTCTATCACCACTTTTGTAAATAGGAATTACTTTTGCTATTTTCATTTTTGATGGAAATATACCAGTTTGGAAAGACAAATTACAAATATATGTAAAAGGTTTTACAACATATTCTATAATACTTTTTACCAGTGTCATATCAATATTAAAATAGTCGGTAGACTTTTTATTTTTTAATGTTTTTACAACATTTAATACTTCAATATCATTAACACCATTTAGAAACATAGTGGATGAATTATTTACAACGTACTTATCTATTTCATGTTTATTTCTTGTCTCTGGAATTTCATTTGCCAAATTTCTACCCACATTAACTAAATATTCATTGAAGTTATTGACTATGTCTGAAATTTTATCGATTACACTGTTTTTATCTTTTATAAAATATTCTGGATAATTTATTTTTTTAGATCTATTTTTAATTACATCATTTAGTATTTTCCATATTTCTTGCATATTGTTTTTATTCTGCTCTAGTAATGCATGGTAATGATCTTTCTTCCTTATACGTATAATATTTAATAATTTATTTTTATAGGTCTTATACTTTGTTTCAGATTCCATAGTTCTTGTTTTAAGAAATCTTTTATATAAAATATTTTTCTTTTTACATGCATTTTCTATCCCCTTTGTCATCCATACCTTATTTGGACCTTTATACTTCCTTTTAATTTGAACTATTGGACAGTGTTTATTGTATAAAAAGTTAATTGTTGACTGGAATTCACTATATGCAGTGTTAGGATCGTTTTTTGAATAGACCTCAGACCAGTTATGCTTTTCTAGGTCCAGCTTAAAGGCAGCCATGGACCTAGGTGTTGTTAATCTTTTTTCAATTGTGTAAGTTGACGGCTTCATAATTTTTTTTTCAAAATAATCATGAAGAACTGCAAAGACCGGAAGATGATCACTTATATCATTAATAAGGAGTCCACTTTCTATTTTAAAATCTATTTTATTTATAAATATATTATCTATTAGTGTAGCTGTATCAATTGTTATTCTACTTGGTTTCGTAATGACAGGGAATAAACTGTTACTATACATCATATTTATAAAGTCGGTTGTTTTCTGGTGTCCATTAGGATTTAACAGGTCAATGTTAAAATCACCACACATTATTCGCGTTTTTTTATCATTTGTATAACTAAGAATTTCTGCTAGTTTATCGTTAAATGTGTCAAGACATGACCCAGGTGTCCTATATATACAACTTATAATTACATTTGGTACATTTTTCATGTGTACCTCAATTGTCACACATTCCATTACGTTATCCATGGCAGTTGTCAGATGTTCAACTTTACTACATTTAAAAACCTTATCAACATAAATTGCAACACCTCCTCCTCTTCTGTTTTCCCTATTCATGGTAAACAGTTCATATCCTTCCATCTCAATATCATTTGTTATCTCATTTTCAAGCCATGCCTCTGATATGGCTATTACATGGAATTTGTTAATTTTACGCAAGCATTCTTTAATTTCTGCAACATTTTTATGTAGACTTCTACTATTAAAATGTATAATTGAGAGTGCATAACAATCATTATCTATATTTACATTTAGTTGTTCATTTGTATAATACTCACAAACGATATCATAATTGTTGCTACCAAAAAATGTATCTGGGTCAAGGGTATTTTCTAAATCAGATATCTTATATTCTGTATAATCAAATATTTTAAGGTTATTTCCCTTTGTGTACAAATTTGCCATTTTGGCATTTTGTAGATCTTAGTCAAGTATACTATACCCAGCATACTATATATTCTTTCAGTTTATTAGTGAGTTGCGTTGGTCTTGATGTCTTGATGTGCTTGTTCGAGGGTGAATTATCAGTTTGTCATATCTTATGTAGGCAATCTCTCCTCTCTCTCGTGCTTCTTTCATTTTTGGTATGAGTTCTTTCCGTTTTTTCCTAACAGTGTCAGTAAAGTCCTCGTTAATGTATATTTTTGTACCCTTGAGATTTTTTGCTTTTTGTAGGATTTTTGTTTTGTCTTTGTGTTTTTCAACTGTAACAGCTATTGACCTTGGTCTGAAAGTATCGCAATATTTCTAGTTAATATACAGCCACTATAACGGCTCATTGTTGACTTATTGAGCAATTACTTGGTGGGCCACTAGGGGGAGCGCCTTCTAAGAGTGGCGGGGAAATGTATGAAAGTCCTCAGGCGAAGAAGACTCATGAGCTTACTTTTACTTGTGGAAGACATTTATCTGTCCACAAACTGTATGGAAGCCCAAAAGTGTCAAAATTCAATAAATAAAAAGGTCATTTTGAAATAACTATCCTTTTGATAAATAACAGACAATTATGTAATATGGCCATTAAATTTTAAAATGAGGTGTTAGTATTATTATGAAAAGTGTTTTGCCATTCTTTAATATGTAACATATTTTGATTAAATATTTCATAATTATTATTTTAACAACGTCATACTTTTTAAAAAATGATTACATTTAATTTATTTTCAAGGTTTTAGAAGATAAGAAAACCTTGTTTTACAAAGTCAGTTTTTATTTCATAATGTCCTTTTCCACAATGGTCTTCTTTTACATAATGGCGTTTTACAGCCGAATGACTTGGCCTGTCAATTAAATTACATGAGGCAGAGCCAGTTACTTGATTGGCTGAGTCCCTTATAAAGACATGAGCACACAGCACTTGCAGTATCGATTCACGCGTGGACAGTTTAGCGCCTGATGAGTAGCCGCGGTGGTCACAGGCTTGCTAAAGCATGGATACGGGAGATAAGTCACTTTCAGAAGTACTCCAAGAAGTATCAAATCGTTTAGAATCAGATCAGCCTTGTTAAAGTTCTGCGTCAGGTTACGAGGTAGGCGTCACGGCGATCTCGGCTCACACAGGTGGTCCCACCCACTGACTTTGATTGACAGGCCAAGTCATTCGGCTGTAAAACGCCATTATGTAAAAGAAGACCATTGTGGAAAAGGACATTATGAAATAAAAACTGACTTTGTAAAACAACGTTTTCTTATCTTCTACAACCTTGAAAATAAATTAAATGTCGTTATTTTTAAAAAAAAATATGACGTTGTTAAAATAATCATTATGAAATATTTAATCAAAATAAAACATTTGTTACATATTAAAGAATAGCATAACACTTTTCATAATAATACTAACAACTCATTTTACAATTTAATGTCCATTTTACATAAATGTCTGTTATTTATCAAAAGGATGGTTATTTCAAAAAGGCCTTTTTATTTATTGAATTTTGACACTTTTGGGCTTCCATAAAACTGACACCATTTTGCATACGTTTTCAATGAAAAAATATATATTCAATTTTAACATTTTAAAACATTTTATCTTTCAACTTTTTAAAGCACACAATTTCTGAAGAATATTAATAATGATTTCATTGGATTTAATATTTAAGTCATTTTATTTATTTACTTTTGTAGTGTTACACAAAAAAATGGTCTCAATTTATAAAATGAAACAATTGACTATGTAACTGACTGACATGTTGCATGACAATAGTGTTTAAGAAAGAAAATTTGTTGACAGAAAATGGTCTCTGTTAAGAAGACATTTGTATTTGTTAAAAAAAAAAAAATACACTTAAAGTACTCACTGTGAAGAAGACACCAGTTTTAATATTGTGTTTCAGTGATGGTACTAAAAGAAACTTAATCAGTTTGTCTTGAGTATTTTTATTGTAGATTATTGTGGATTTATTACCTGACCAATATATTGATAATGGCGGTATCGTCATATAGTGAGATAATCGTTATCGTGAGCCTTGTATCACATATTGTATTGTATCGTGAGGTACCAGAGGTTCCTACCCCTAACTACAAATGCAAGTACTTCTGTACATAATTAACTGTAATGTGTCTATAGATGGCACATAGGTTTTTGAGAAATTCCGTAAAGTTGATGTGCATGCTGAGGAGTTAAAATTACATTTTAGGGCCCGACCAATTAATCGGCCACCGATTATAATCGGCCGATTATTTCTCTTCAAACATTGGCTAAAAGAATCGGCCAATTGGGGCAAATGATTGAATGATGAAAATTGTTTTCCCCTTAAAACGTTACAATCGAAGAAAACTGAAGTTTCCGGCACTGTGAAAGTACCCTGAATGCACCATTTTGCTTGCGTAGCATGAACAACGAGCAAATTTGTAGCGTATGTTATTCTGTTGTCCCTAAACTAGTGATGGGGATTACAGTTCTTTTAGGTGAACTGAATCACTTGAATCAGTTAATTTAAAAGAACCGTTCAAAAGATTAGTTCACCGAATCGTTCATCCGCCCCCCCCCCCCCCTCCCCCGGACGTCGTGCCAAAAAAAAAAAAAAAAAACTTTTTTTTTTTTTTTAATGGAGTTACTTTTTAAATTCAACTGTAATATTAATTTTAATAATGATAATAAAGATGATGATAATGATGATAATAATAATAATTACAGTAGACGACACCCACAGTACAGAGAGAGGATAATAAATCCGCTAAAGATATCACCAACAACGTCATCTTCCCGCTGCTGCAGCGCGGGGCACACCGTCATGTGCTGGTGAGAGAGAGACTGTCACTCGCTCTATTTTGTTTTTATGCGCTTGCCCCCAGCCCAGTACGTGGACGGACACATTAGCCGTTAGTTTGGAGAAATACATGATAATGAAAGCTTGTCCCCGCTAGCACGGAAGTAGTGGCGTTCTGTGAGTAGTTCCTTCCTTGGCAAATCGTGAATCACTCGTGGCAAGACTACAATCACTCACTCACTGAACTGCTATGGCAGTACGTTCACTTAATGAATCGTACGCGAACGGGAGATGGAGGTAGCACGTTCACTCACTGACTCGTTCACGAACCGGAAATGGCAACAGCATTCACTCATTCACTGAATCGTTCGTTCCTGAACCAGAAAAGGCAACACGTTCACCCACTGACTCTTTCACTCACTGATCCGTTCACGTCTTCGCAAACGGGAAGCTGCCTCAGTGACTCGTTGCTGAACACCAATAGTGAGGCTGCATGTGTAGTAAAATCCCGCCCACGTCTGACGCTAGCTTCTGATTGGTCGTTCGCGAAGACTGACGGCATGAGCGTCGCTGCTCTCAAGTGAACTGAGAAGGTGAACGAATCACTTCAAGAAGTGACCCGTTCACTCACGTTCACTGAAAAGATTCGTTCTAAAGAACGAATCGGTCATGACCAGTGTTGCCACAGTTACCTTGAAAAAGTAACTTAGTTACTTTACTGATTACTTGGTTTTAAAAGTAACTAAATTGCGTTACTGATTACTTGATTTTAAAAGTAACTAAGTTAGATTAAAAGTTACTTTTTTAGTTACTTTCAGCAGCTGCCGATAACACCATCTCAACATAAAAATAATGCAGTAGAAACGGAGTTCCAAATACTTTATTGAAAGTGCATTTTTAACATGAAAATAAAGTTTTTTTTTATGAAAAACAAAATAGGCAGTCTCTCTTGACTTCTTGTAACGTAAATACTTTTTATAAAACAAAAAATAAAAATCTATCCAGGTTGAAAATGAAAATCCCCTAAATTCCTCTATTGTTTGTTTGTTCCGCTATTCCAGTGTGTACACATGTATCAGTTTAAATATTTATTAGTAGTTATTGACAGTTATAATTGTTTTTTGGTTTGTTTGTTTTTTCTCTTCAAAATAATGATCAGGAAAACAAAAGGTTGATAATTTAATGTTGAATATAAATATTTAACCTTTAGACAGACACCAACACAATTAAACAGAATATTTGCACATTGTGAAGTATTTCAGAAACATAAATTTAAGACATGAAATAAACCTACCGTCCAGCCAAAAGAAATATGAAGCCACCTTATGGAACAATAAATCTATCAAACACATTTTAACCACTTAATATATGCAAAAATATTTCCAAAAGTTCATTTCCCTTTTTAATCAACAATTTTTGTATTTAACAATTGTTTTTTCTTTTGTCATCACTTTCATTTTTGGTTAATGTATGACATCTTTTTTTGTTTTTTTTAATCTGAGACACGATGATGACCACAGAATCACTACTGTTTATATTTTGTTTTTTGGGCTGTCGTAATCGCGGGCACGTCTCAGTTCTCCTATCTGCTGCTCATGCTAGTTGTAGACATTGACAGGGAGCCACAAACTGAGAAATGAGATACTTGCAGTGTGCTTTTAGCTTAGCTGGTGTGTTGGCTGTGGGACATACCTGTGTCGTTTGAATCCATGCATTGGATCGTCACAGGAGTTATTCTTTTTGGCTCGCGCGCAGTACCAACGCCGGCCCGGGACATACAAGTGCACCGAGAGGACTCGATAGCCATGGGAAATACCGAGATGTACGGCACCGGCTTCTGCTAACTGTCTCCATTTGTATGTTGTCACTCGTTGCGCGCGCGCGCGCGCGAGCACGGAAACACGGAAGTCGCTTGAATGGTGATGCTACTGAAATGTAAACAAAACAAGTAGAGCACGGCGCAGAACTCTTGCTATTGTTATGAAAACCATAAAGCCTCACTCGCAACCGATACGGTCGTTTAGCTCCCCTTGACGAACGATGGTTCGGTCGAATCGTTTTTTTGTTCCACCCCTACTGAAAACGTAACTTGTCTGACGTCACTCCCCCTGGCGAGAGGGCGGAGACGACCTCATCCCATAATGCTTCACGGACCAGTTGAGGATGGAAATAAAAAATTTTTTTTTACCACTTTTATGGTCCATAATGCACACTTTTTTTGTTGTGTTGTGTGCCTGTTGGTTAATAAAACTAGTAGTAAAAGTATCATCACTTTTGTTTTGAATGTGCAAACCATTCGTGACCAGACCATGGCTGAATTCAGTGTGGTGATCAATGACTTCTGCCTCATCTTCGTAGTTAGCAGTAGTTGTTTGTGACTGTTACAACAGTGAGATAGTTTGCCTTCTTCATGAAAATGTGGAGTAACGCATTGATTCTCTGGACAGTAACTTTAATCAGACTACTTTGTAGAATAAAGTAACGCGTTAGGCTATTAGTTACTTTAGAAAGCAACTTTTTTGAGTAACGCGTTACCGGCAACACTGGTCATGACCGACACAACACTACCCTAAACGTCCTTTAAACTGTTTAATGACACCCGAGTTGGAGTTAACTGTAAAACTAAACACACAGCAATAAGAATTACATACCATAGACTGTATATTTAAATCCAAAACACGTTTTGTTTTTAAAACATCGCTAGCCTAGCGCTAATGCTAAAGTTAATAGGGGATCCTATTCAAATGCTAACGGAAGTTAGCATCGACTTCGGGAGTTTTTAATATTAACAAATACTGTAGGAACACACACCCAAAAAATTCAAAGATTTTATTCCGTGACCACAGCTTTAGCTTAAAGAGCAGTTGGTCAGTAATTGTGTGCAGAATTGTGCGTGAGTATGTTTGTGAGAGAGGAAATCCTAGTGGGAGTTTGCCTTAATGGGCTCTCTGTCTGCCTCTTTCCTCTGGGGACCAATGTGCCTTCAGGCACTAATGGAACCCTTACCTCGGCACACACATGCGCAAACAGTAAGTGAAAAACACCTCAGATGTGTTTTTGTGCACATTAGTGTTTACATGGTCACACATTTCCACCCCAACGGATTTTGTGATTGTTTGTGGACACTTCTGACTTTACAAGGTTTCCAAAAAAAAAAAAGTGGTGGCGTGGTTGAGGGGAATGTAATTACAGTAAACAGTAATTTGATATATTTTTGTGGTATTCACAAGTTTGTACATGTGTGTGATCACTAGGGTAACTGTCCCAAAGTGAGCTCCATCAATGACCGCAGTGATTGGAAGGTGGTGAGGAAGGCGTTGACTGTAATTGGCTTTAACGAAGACGAGGTTGAGGTAAGGACATTGCGTACCTTGTATAAATCATGACTTGACATATTGTTTTATCACAGCTCGGTGGTGCAACACCTACAAATATTAGCAGCTGAAGAAACGTATGGCTGTAATTAATGCACAGGCCATAATTTAAGGGGACGTTTGAGCGTTTATACATTGTTTTACAGCCAAGGCACTATATTATTCAGTGCTTTCAACTATTGTGAGTTGCTTTATTAACGTAAGGCACAAGAGACTGCTTATGTTACAGAATGACCTCTTGAATACATATATCGCAGTCATCCACAGAAACGGTGTTTGAGTGGCTATTTTTTATTTTTTTGTTAATGTGAGAACTTGTGCTCAGTGAGAGAGTTCTGACAGGTTCATGGGTTTGGGCTCGCTTCCAGACCAGACAAAGTGACTGTTAAAACAAAAACATTTAAGAGGAAAGAGATAGAAAGAATATAAAGTATGCCTTCCGCTCTGGGGCCATAAATCTTGTGGGGATTGCACACCCCCTCTTTTTGGGAGAAGTAAAAATCTAATCCACATGATTGAAATTATTATCGTATCCTGAATATGGAAGGCACAAACTTTCTTTAGAGAAACTCTGCCTGCCAAATTTCTCATAATGATACGCTTCATCTTAACACTTTTAGTTTGCCTTCCCATTTATATGTTTCTGTTTAGGAGTTGTTGAACATAATTGCCAGCGTGCTGCACTTGGGGAATGTTCAGTATGGTGGCGAGGATGGCATTGCTTGCATCACTTCTGACATGCAGATCAAGTATTTGGCAAGGGTAAGATACTGCAGCAAGCAAATTGGCACTCATTGAAATTGATAGAGACCTGTGTTCATTTCAACTAATCTCACAAAGGAAGTACAGTATGTTTATCCCTAGTTCAGTGCTTCTCAAATAGTGCCCCAGCCCCCCCCAGATGCACTTTAAATCTTTTCTGTTACAGTTAATAAAGCTATTCTTTGTTGTAACTTGGTCCATATTTCTTCCTTTTTTTATTCTCTCATACGTTAATACGGGTACAGTGTTATGCAGAGGTGTGCTTATAACAATTTTATAGAAAAATTATACTATTTATAGTCGGGGGGGGGGGAGGTTTTCTTCTTTTGGGATGACAGAAAATAATTGAGAAGCACTGCTCTAGTTTGAAAGATTTTGAGACCAATGTGTCAAATCGCAAATCATTATTATCATTCAATAGGGGAGTTTGGGTTAAGCCACGTGAAAGATATCTGATCCGGATTGGTTAGTTTTCCATAACAATGTTATTCCACATTCAAACTTGACAGTGAGCCTTCATTCTGTTTCTAACTTCCCAAAAATCACATAAATGCTAAAGCTAGGATGTCATATCTGTCTTTCTGTTTGTCACTTGTGTATCTGACAAGCTGTTGTGCATCCTAATGATGATATGTCATGTCTCTCCAGTTGTTAGGAGTAAATGGAGCCGTGCTGACGGAGGCACTTACACACAAAAAGATTAGCGCCAAGGGAGAGGAGGTAGGATTAGATGCAAATTCATTGTAGCACAGGTGTGTGATGAGCTTTAATATTTAAGTGTACACTGTTGAATGTCATTTTTTTCAACAGCTGATCAGCCCTCTGAACCTAGAACAGGCATCTTCAGCTCGGGATGCTTTGTCAAAGGCGGTGTACGGACGCACTTTCACCTGGCTTGTCAACAAGATCAACACTTCGCTGGCATACACGGTGTGTGTTACACTTACATTACACACACAAACTATTGCCATGCAGGTTGAGTCATTGTTTTTAGTGTTACACCAGAGCTCCACCTTGTGGGCATTATTTTCAAGGTCAATACAAAGCCTGTACTGTATTTCATTGAAATGTCATACATGCCAATATACTCTGGAGCAATGAGCTGAACGCTGGTACCCAATATTTTAGATTGTGTTCAATTTCTTAATCTGAGGATTTTTCTGTTTTACAGGATGACTCTTATAAGCACTATTCTGTCATTGGGCTGCTGGACATCTATGGTTTTGAAGTCTTCCAGCACAACAGGTAAGTGACTCAACATTCGCTGGAACCTGTATGGTCTCAAAAACACTTTAACATTGGTCAACTACCTAATTAACTAATTGACTCCCAACCATTTTCACTGAAGAGACACCCGTCACTCCCGGCTGTTTTACTGGATTTTGACTGATTTTGCAAGGCCCACAGAATATTGTGTTCTATTGATATTGATACCGATTATTAATGGTCAAGGAGACCGATAACCAATATTTCAAGCCGACGTTCAGTTGCAGTAAAAGAGAAAATATTAGCGTCAAAATAAAAACAAATAAAATAAAAATGATTTATTTTCATTTTAAACATGTAAGGAATTGACAGCTTTGTTTAAAAATTCTAAAAAACAAATGCTAGGAGCTTCAAATTAAGTTTTCCAAAATTTCAACATAATTTCTCAATTTATTTTATTGTTTTTTTTTTTTTTTTTAATAAAAAGTGTAGGGAGCATATTTTTCTAAAGTGAAATTTTAATAAATACATAAATGTACAGTATCTCACTGAGCCGCAAATGCATGTAAAATGTAGCTAATTTTCTGTTTTCATCATAGTACTTGACGTGACCTAGGGCTGTGCAATTAATCGAAATTCCATTACGATTTCGATTATTACCCTCTACGATTACAAAATAGGCATAATCGTACAAAAACGATTATTAATAGTAGAGCTGAAATGCCTCGGATAGCCGCTGAGATAGTCAAGCTAACGGCAGTATGCATGACAGTACACGGGGCTGTGAGAAACCTAATTTCAAAATAAACCTTACTTTACCAAGTAGTATATGTAGATCAATGCATTGTAACACTTTTATTTTGAAGTTGTTACCGGAAGCGTGTCATCGAGGCTGTAGATGTGCGCCTCTATTCGGAGTTTGTGAACAATGGCAATATCAATGCACCAAACTGTTGGGCCAGACGTCAGAAACACAACTTAGTCCCGACTCCCGAAGTTACGTTCAAGCCCCAGGTAAGAGGCTAAGACATAATTATGCTGATGTTGTATTGTACGGCGCCTGTTGCCAGCGTTTAGCCGTGACTGCTAGCTAACAGCGAGCTAACAGCAGTGTTAGCCGTCATGCGCAACCCTAAACCGGACGGTGGTTTGGCCGCCTTTTCAGCCGCGTTTGAGTTTATTAATGATGAACGAATTGAGCCATTTGAATGGCTCGTCAATGTGAACGATGGGAACCAAGCTTTATTGACAGCGGACAACTACAAGCCCCCCCTTTCCCACTATAGTGCGCCGAGCATTCGCTTTCGGAGGGAGAGTCATCTTCGCACATTACCGTCAATCAAACAATTTAGTGGCTCGTTAAGGTGTGGGGGGAAAAAAACAAACAAAACTGCTCGCTGCGCGTGTCATGCATGGCAGAAGTGAAGAACACGACAACAGGATCGGCCGGCGTACAACAACAACTCCAGTGCGATGAGCAGGGGAGGAGGAAAAGCTTGCCACCAAGTTCTAGAAGTGAGTAACTACAGAGTAGATTTGATAAATAACAGCTAGACAATCAAAACACGCTCGCTGGTGCAGTGTACACATGTACTGGACAAAGTATGTAGTGTTGTACAATACATACACATTTAGATTTTCCTGTGTTCTATAAAATCATGAAACCTCATTGAATGTTAATTTTAAGACTATTCCATATGTCAAAATGAAACAATGATCGGCACAACCTGTGAAGAATCACCAGTCCTACAGAAGTGTAGACTGTGGTGTGAAAGTGGACAGAGAGCGCAAAGCTTTATTGTTGATGAAAATACACCTCGAGTCTGATGTACAGTGTTCCCTTGTTTTCCGCTGGGGTTAAAAAATACCCCAAATCCGCGAAGTTGTTAGCTTTATGTTTTAAATTTATTGTACATGTTTTAAGACTCTAAAACCCCACACCACACAGTTTATACACTTTTCTCGAGGCATTTACATTTTCTCAAACTCTCTCTTGTTTAAACATTCTCAATGTTCAAACTTTCATAAATTTTATAAAATAGGTATATTACTGTGTAAAATAAAAATCTGCAAAACAGCAAAGCCATGAAAAGTGAACCGCGTTATAGCAAAGGAACACTTAATTTTTTAAAACATGTCCTCCTTTTTGACCTGATGGAAGTGGCCACCCTACGTGAGGATTAGCGGTTCAGAAAAAGGATTGATAGACTGCGCACACTTTGATTCTGACAGCCTGACTAATTTGCCATTCCTATCACTTATTAACAAACCAGGCTTACGCAAATGTGCTATTTATTTAGCCAACAAAAATTGCTATTGTGGGTCCGACGTCACTTTAGTTCCATTGAATAACATCTATGGGAAGAGATTTGTCTTGTAACATAAATAATAATTTATTATTATAAAGTCTGTTTGGCCTAAAATTAGCTTACATATTATTTTTTTATTTGTCTTAATATTTTCAAATGTTTTAACATTTTCTTGCTTTGAACAAAAACATAAATAATCGTTTTGAATAATCGTGATTTCAATTATTACTACTATAATTGTGATTATTATTTTTTCCATAATCGAGCAGCCCCCTTGTGACTTTTGTAAAAGGTTTCAAAAGATCTTCTCAGACAGTGAAAAATTGTCTGATCATGTTTGAAATATCTTTGCGACAAGTAAAAACTGTCTGTGAGCAACTTTCAAATCCTGATCAAAACCCTAATTTTGCTATGTGCGCAAGCATTCATCGCTCAGTGAGATAACAGTTTTATCGGCTTTCAGATTTGTAAAAAAGCTGATGCCGATATTTGTCAAAATGCCAAATATTGGCACCGATAATCGGCCGTGCCGATAATCGGTCTCTCCCTAAAAGAAAGATTAAAGTCTCTTATTTCATCAGGGGAAAAAAAGTACATATTTCTCTCTGTTTCTGTTTCGCAGTAATTAGCATTAGAATATAGCTAAGTTTCATAATTATTTAAAAATCTGTTTAGAAAACTGGAGAAAAGAGCTTGTTGCAACATGGCCCTGGTTGGTCTCTTATACTCTGCTGCCACCTGCTTGCCGTTTTTGTAATAACTACAATCGCTTCAACCATTCTCTTCAGTTCAGAGGGTGGATCAAATCCCTCTGTATGCTCTAGCATAAAAAAAAAATTAAAAAAAAATATATATAAATATGTCTTTGGGACACTGGTAATATTTAAAATAGAATGTGTATATATACGTTTTTGGGAGAAAATTAGTTAATGGTTAAATGCAGTAACTAATGATAAGGAGTACATGTCCTTTCAACCTTCTCTTAACTTGTTTGAGGATGATGTTGACCCTGGTCATGCAGTGGTCTACAAATGCTAGTTTTAGGGATGAACTCAAGTCAAAAAAGTTCTTTGCAAAATTTCTGCCCCCACTTGTCTAAACACGGCATTCTGCTGTGCTAATATTGCACTCTTGGAATAAGAATTAAGGAGATGAATCAACCAGGTTTTATCCATCTCAGGGGTCAGACATTTTATCCTGCACCGCCCCCTACTGTTGACTGAAATTGACATCACAGTGCCCTGGGTCTCGCACTGCAAACGTCATGGCTCACCTGTTTTCTGGGTTTGGTCACATGACATAAATTTTTGTCAACAGTATGGAGCGATGCAGGATAAAATATCTGCCCTGTGAGTTGGATGAATACAGGTAGATTAATCTGCTTAATTTTTATTGCACAACACTACGGAAATGAAAAAAAAAAAAAAAAGTGACGGGTAACCTTTAAGGTGAGTCTTAGCCTAAATGACCTTTATCTCCACAGTATCCTATACATATTAAGTACCACCACCAGTATATGATGATGTAGTAAAAATTTGCAAGTTAACATAATAAAACAATAATAAACACTTCACATTGAATTGATGTCGCTGTTGTGTTGCAGTTTTGAACAGTTCTGCATCAACTACTGTAATGAGAAATTGCAGCAACTCTTCATTGAGCTTACCCTCAAATCGGAGCAGGAGGAGTACGAAGCCGAGGGCATCACGGTCAGTCCCCTTTTACTCACACCCACACACATGATAATTCAATTCTTCTGCCAACTGATTGGCAGATTTTTGTCTTCGTTATCCAAAAAAGGGGCAAAAGTTTTTAGAAGCACCAAGAAAACTTATCATCATTTTGGGTGAATGACTATTATGTAAGAAGAACAGGAACACCTGATTGTCACTGGCCACGCCCATTTGTGTTTAAAGCAATTGTCGCTGTCATGCTGACGTCAACATAAAATTAATTATTGGAATGTGCAAAGCTGCAATGACAGATAGGGAATTACATTTATTTAGATTTTTTTTCCCGATACATTAATATGAGCTGTGTACAATTAAATGTTATATTTACAATGACTTTTTCTCTGTAGACCAGGGGTGGCAAACTGCGGTCCTCGAGGGCCGGTGTCCTGCAGGTTTTGCAGATTTCCCTACTCGAAGTGCAGCTGATTCCAATTAACAGGCTCGTTATCAGGTTTCTGCAGAGCTTGCTGATGAGCTGATCATGAATCAGCTGTGTTGAAGAAGGGAAATATCCAAAACCAGCAGGACTGCGGCCCTCGAGGACCGGATCTCGCCACCCCTGCTGTAGACCATTTGGTTGGCACGTTGGTTTCTCTGCAATAAATTTGTCAGACACGGCCCACTTAAAGTTAGGTGAATGATATTTATTTTTCCAATGATCTCTCAACAATTCTTTTTCTTTGTAGTGGGAACCAGTGCAGTACTTCAACAACAAGATCATCTGTGACCTGGTGGAAGAGAAGTTTAAAGGGATGATATCGCTTCTGGTGAGAAATTCAAACAAGAACGCTTTTTTTTTTTTTTTTTTTTTTTTTTTTTTAAAGAGAGAGCTCAGAATTGTTCATTTGGTCGTCTTACCGATTCAACGTCTTATCATCATTTTTTTTTTTTTTTTTTTTTTACGTGGATGTGTGTGTGCGCGTATGTGTGTGAATCCGCGCAAATACGTGTAAATTTATACTCATTAATTCACCTAAAACCTAATAAAAATCCCATTACCCTTCACCTTAACCAGATACTCCAGAGTCTCGCCAGAGTCGTGAGGTTCAAACGGTCAGGAGACCAGAGAAAAGGTCAGAAAAGACAAAAAGAAAAGAAAGATAAATCTAAGTAAAATCCAGCACTGACCAAACACGTCATGCCTTCCACATGGTTACAAAATCAGAGTCTTACGCCAACCCCAGAAACCTCTAAATTCCAACAAATTAAAGAGATCTCAAGAGACCAGAGGAAAAACTAAAGAGAGGAAGGAGGGAAGGATAGATGATGCAGAGTGAGATCCACAGAAATCTCAGCTCACCTGTTTTCTAGGTTTGGTCATGTGACATTCACAAGCTGAGCTGTGATTGGTTACCTGAGCTCTTGTGATGTCATTTTCAGTCGACAGCAAGTTGCAAAATGTGTTTTTAAAAAAAATGAAAAATAATAAAAATATAAAATTTATTATAGGCAAAATATTAATGTTTGACTGCCAAAAATGACTAAATAAATAATCTCTTTAAACATAGTGAATCTTCACCCAGCCTAGTAGTGTTTTTATAGGCTGAGAAACCTGATGTGAATTATGTACATTTGCCCTATTGTTAAGTCACATGGTGCAAAAATCATTTTCAGTAATGGCCCATTTACTGCTCATAATGCCATAAAAAAATAATCATCTTAAACTTGCATCAAGAACATGTTTAGGTACTGATTCCAGTGATTTGGGGTCTGATTGTAATACTAAGCGCTTAATGCTTTTCTTCGTTCCCGCTACAGGATGAAGAGTGTCTGAGACCTGGAGATGCCAGCGACTTCACCTTCCTAGAAAAGTTGGAGAACACCGTGGGAGGTCATCCACACTTTGTCACGTCAGTTTTATCCCTACATTCCTAACATGATGTTCTTGATGTTTCCATACTTGTCTCATTGGAATTCCCGATTTGCTTCTTGCTTATTGTGACAGACCTTTAAGGGCGCTTGAATTTGTGTTTATTTACATATGTGGTTTCTTTGCAGTCACAAGCTTGCTGATGGAAAGACACGGAAGATAATGGGTCGTGATGAATTCCGATTGCTGCATTATGCCGGGGAAGTCAACTACAATGTTAATGGTACATATACTGCGCACAAAAATGTGGGGTCTGCTTTCGGGTGGAATTACAGGATGACACTAAAATGCACTATAAATTTTGAAATTTATCATGAGAATGTTGTACAACTTTCTTTTATCTTACAAGGAGCTGAGCACCAAATTTCACAACAGGTGTTTGATCCAAAATTGAACCAACATAACCTGACCTAAAATATGGTTAAATGTGATTTAACAGTGAATGCATTCAAACCTCAGCTGATACACTTAAAAACACGAACATCTACTAAGCCACTAATGAAAAAATATACAACTTAAAAAAATGTGCATGATGTTTTGATAACTTTTAATCAAAATACTAAGAATTGATAAACACAGGCATCACAATGTTGTAGTGAGCATGTCTGCTTCACTATTCACTTCTTTGGGGTTTGAATCTGTACTCTGGCCTTCATATTTGGAGTTTGCATGTTCTCCCAGTGCTCACAAGGGTTTTCTTTCGGTACTATGGCTTCCGCCCACAATCAAAGAACGTGCTTCTTTCTTAGGTTAGTTGCAGACTTGAAAATGTTCATAGGTGTAAATATGAAAATGAATGATTTATCTATATGTGATCTTTACTTGGCTGGTGACCAGTCCAGAGTGTGTCAAATAAAACATGTAGGGATGTTATGATAATGTTATGATAACTAGTGTTGTTCCGATATCGTTTTTTGGCCCCTGATACCGATACTGATACCCAGCTTTGCAGTATCGGCCGATACCATACCGTTTATTTTTCCTCAACATGAAAAAGCTGTCCAGCTATTTGTTCAGAGCATTCAAGGACCAATAGGATATCTTAGATCGGCATGCAGTGAACATGTCACATACCAGTGAATGTCGTGCACCAGCAAGACACAAGATGCTGCATCCAAAATCCTATATTAACGTTGGAATTAATGGTATCGGCATCTTACTTGTGAGTTCACACCGATACCACTCTTTTAATGCAGTATCGGCACCTCTGCCGATACCAGTATCGGTATCGGAACAACACTAATGATAACGGCAATATCAAATCACATCACGATATTAAAAGTAGCACATCTGTTATAAATGCCAAGTTGATTTCCATTTGTGCAGTTTTAGCAACATCAGGTGGTTCGTTTTATTTATTAATTTTCATATGGCATGTTTTTGGCCCTTCTATGTTTAAAATCCACACTAATTGTCAGATGAAGT